>NC_012871.2:45411645-45487930 GCF_000003195.3 Sorghum bicolor
CTGGTGAGTTATATAGGCACAACACACTCATGCTACTGTAATAAAAATAAGGAGCGGTTAGATGTATATTACTGTGTTTATTTAAAAAAAATTGCAAAACAAAAAGTACCAGAGCGGGGTAAAAGTGATGTAGATGTCCAAACAAAAGGCGAGGGCAAAATAATAGTTCATCAAGAAAAATATGGAGAAAAGAAGTAGAAGTGTGCTCACGAGGATGACGTACGCAACAATCTCTCCAGCAACTCAAATAACCTCAAATGTTTGAGCCACGTGGACCACTGCGTACAAAATCTTTATTATCTCTAATAGTATAATATATATCTTTATTATATTGCATATGCAGGTCATTAGAATTGAGCCTGATAATGTACAGGTCAAAGATAACGACGTTAAAACACCACGGGTACAAAAAGACAAAGAGCTCATGCGCCCTGCAAATAATCAGTTGTTGGTGTTGCCTCAGTATAACAAGCCAAAGAAATCAAACATGGCACAAGTCATGCCTCAAGGTGATTCATCATCAATTGAAACAAATCTCTTTAAATTTGGGAATTAATTAATTATGTCTACTCTCTACTAATCTCTGTAGATTATGAGTGTACGCCACAAGATCTTGAGGTAATTCAATATATGAAAGAAAAAAGTGAAAAACATCTGCTTGTTAGAATTGGTGATTGCTGGGAGAAGGAAATGACATGGATTGCCTTTTTTCTGGGAATCAGGAAGTAAATGGCGTTGTAAGCATGTTTAACACCTGATTCTATATTAACTAATAATGTCCATGTCAAATATCTGCCAATCGATTAATGACAAAATGAAATATTTGCAGGTTATAAGTCTTTATATACAATTGATGCGGAATGAAGAGCACCTTCTTCATAGAGAAGGTGGATCTGTTTATTTGGAGAATACATGGTTTTCTCAATTGCTACGAGGTGACGGAGAGCAAGATGAGACGAAATTGAGCTATACTCAAGACGACGTGGTTGAGACAAGGGTTCAAAATTATTTAGATGTTGATATGATAGACTTCACCATAAAAAATGGCATGCAATTTTTTAAACCCTTTCAAAAGTAAATAAATAATTTAGATACATCTATATTACTGTAGGTCTTTCTTTCGATCAACATTACAAAGTTTCACTGGTACCTAGCAGTCGTGAATGCTTCAGAAGGTGAAATACATGTTTTGGATTCATTTGGAGAAAATATGACAAACTGGACAAATCTCAAATATACGGTAAACAAAAAAATGACTGAGGCACATACTTGTTTACAACTCTTTGGTATCTCTTTCTTAAATAATTTTGATGCGTCGGTCAATCCAGTTAATAGGAATGGAAAGACTCATAAAGCATGCACTGCTCTCTACACCACTAGACCAAACAAAATGGAAACACGGTATCGAAGTGTCAACTTGGGAGATTAAACATAAGATTGCTGAACAAATGCAAAAAGATGGGTAAAATATTTTTCTATCGTGTCCTAACCAGCTACAATATCTCTATATCTCATATATTTTTTAAAATTGTTTTGGAATATGGACAATTGTAGCTTTGGTTTATGGCTCATTAATTACATGGAATATTGGACAGAAACTGTTTTATCTGACCAAATCAGCCAAGTAATTCTTTAAAAAATTAATTTCTAAACATAGTCATTACTTTTTGATTGGTTAATATGAGAACTTGCTCATAATATCAGAAAGATATAAGTAACTTCAGGTATAAACTACCTGCTATCTTGTATAACTCCCCATTAAATGAAGCAAGAGGCTTACCGGATGATGGAGATCAATATGAGACTGACAATATTGAGGATGATGACGTCACAGAGCTAGATGATCTGGATATTTTAATGTTAGGTGACATCAAGTTAACACGTACATTAAAGTGGAAAAGTAGAGAAGATCTATTATCAGCAATTTACACAATCATCCATTTGATTGGAAGTGATGAAACTTTTGAATAAGTCATTCTAAATATTTATGTTATCTGTCCTAGATTTCCTATAAAATTAATTTAATCTTTGTCATCGTTTATTTAGCAAAGACTGGGTACAGAGTACAAGACCGTACCCAATCTCTTTAGGTCTTAGGAAGATTAAAAATATTTTAAATGAGGATCGAGAGATGGATCATGAATGCTTAAATATGGCTATTTGGATAGTTGTGTGCAACCAAGACATGATGTTGAAGAAACAAAAATATCACTTCATGGACCTCAGATTTGCTATAAGTTAAAATAAAAAATTATAATTTATCAAATACTTACAATATTTAGTTGTATAATTACTTAAGATGTTTGATTTTTTTGCAAAATCATCAGAAAATAACTAGGTTCGGGACGGGATCAGCGATGTTGTGGTAAGATTGATAAGGTATACCATGAAAAATTAAGAAAAGTACTAGAGTGTTGGCCAAACATAGAGTACAAAATTAAAGATCGTAGCCATGTAAGTTATGTTATGTGTATTGCTTTACAAAATTAATTCATTGTGTTTACCACTAATAGTTTCTATGTTTGTTTTTAGATTCTACTACCATATTATAAGGACGGAACTTATATTTTATTTATATTGGATATGAAAAACAAAACTGTGCATATTATGGACCCCCTTGAAGATGAGACATGTTTGGAGGGTTATAATCAAAAAATGACATATATACCTACATTACACACTATTGCTAGAAGACTCGGTCTCGCCATGGGACTCACAAATGCAAAGTGGACCGACAATATTTATAAATGGAAGCGAGAATATCCACTTGTAACAAAGGTTACAGATAATAATAAATACTGGTAACCACTTGTAATACATTTTACATTTGTCAGTAAAATGGTTATTTCATTCATTGTGCACATCAATAACAACTGCTCTTATCCAGAAAATTGGGAAGCTTTCTTGTATACAACTTCATGAAGTTGTGGGACGGTGAAAATTTGCCACAAATCAACAGTGTAAGCATATATAGCCTATAACAATACATACCTTACACTACAGAAATAATAACAACTAATCCTCATTTGTCATGCACAACACTCAACTTCAGTGAGGATGAAATTTTTGGCGGACATTTTGGCGAGCAAAGTAAACGAATATTTCGACAACATCTCTGAAGATGTCCAATACATGATTAAAGAGTTAGACAAATGTAACATAGATGCTCATAATACGACAAATAGCTCTATTATGTCTTGTTACATAAAAAAATATTTCCGAACTATAATTTTTTTTAGAAGTATTTCAAAATTAAACCGTAGTGTTAGCACGGGTATTATACAAGTGTTCGAAAAAAAACGTTGTCTGTATCCGGCTCGTCATGTATCTTATATTTATTCCTATTTGTAACGGGTCAAATTCAAATTCGTATTTATATCCGATACTAATGAATATCCAACTCTGAAGAAAAAAAAATATATATATACAGTATATACGAGAAAGAAACAAGCTAGCGGGGTAGCCTAAAAACAGACACGCTAATCTTCTTGTGGCGCAAGCCTCGAGAAGAGGCCGAGAGGGAAAGCAGAGGTCGACGGACGGAGGCGGGCTCACTCGAAAAGGAGAGGCAGGCCAGGCTCCCAGCGCGTCGCCGCCGAGCGCAACGCCGTCTAGATCCCGCCACACGCCCCGCCGGTCGCCGCTCGTCTCACGGTCCGCTCCCCTCCTTCCTTCCTTCCTTCCTGTTCCTGTGCGTAAGTGCGTTGGTTACAAACCCTTCACCCTTGCTTGCTTGCTTGGATTGGATTGACTCCGCCGTGTGCTAACTGCTAAGCGCATAGGGTTCTGTTTTTGTCCTCGATCGAGAGCACCCGGGCCCTTCTATGTTTTCTCCGATCAGACTCGGTTACTCGTGGTCCCAAAAATCGAGAATGATGTGCGCCCCTGAGATTCGTTGATGATCGGATGATTGTTTCATTTTGTTTGTTCCCAGTATATGCAAACTATTCTGGTAGTTGGCTGTAGAATACATCTGCTTTGCATTAGATTCTTGTAACCTGTTGTTTAATCCAACTATCCAAGAACGTGTGGTGCATTTGGAATAGTGTTCGTATTGTGATTCGTCCAATTTTATTTTGGTTAAAATATCTGGAGTTTGTGTGTGTGGCCGTGGTCATCCCAAGTTTACGTGGATCACTTGCTCAGAGTTTCAGTCCGTTGGTATCCAATCAAGTGTTGATGTTTTGCTTAGTTACATTTGTTTGGCTTTTTTTATCACTTTCTGAATTGTAGCGAGTTGGATTTGCTGTACTGTACACAAGCCTGGCTTTTTGACCTGTCAGGCGCAAATGATAATCTCCTTTCGCTTCATGTATGGGAGCTAATGTTGGTTTTCTAATAAGTTTTGTTTAATTTAGCATATTTCTGACAATTTGATGTGTTTTGATGTTTTTTTACATTTCACTAAGGCCCTGTTTAGATTGGAGATGAAAATTTTTTGGAGATGAAAATTTTTTGGGTGTCACATCGGATGTGTCGGAAGAATGTCGGGAGGGGTTTTTAGAAACTAATAAAAAAACAAATTACATAGCTCGTTAGGAAACTGCAAGACAAATCTATTAAGCATAATTAACCTGTCATTAGCACATGTGGGTTACTGTAGCACTTAAGGCTAATCATGGAGTAATTAGGCTTAAAAGATTCGTCTCACGATTTTCAACCAAACTGTAATTAGTTTATTCTTTTATGTACATTTAATGTTTCATGCATGTGTGTAAAGATTCGATGGGATGGATGAAAAAATTTTGGGTGGGGAACTAAACAGGGCCTAAGGGGTCCTGTTGTCAGTATTGCATTGCTTGTATGAAAGAACAAAATGCTATACACATGTTCATCAAATCCAGGGTTGTGAGGAACATGCACATGTTGAAATCCTAGAGTTTTCAGTATTATGAAAATCATAATTACTGAGATATTATTTTCTGGAAATGTCCAGTTACCGAGAGATTGTTCTTCTGGATATGTCTGTCTGTCTAAAGTGTGTGTTGTCCATGTCTTAGGCAAGTTAAGGTGTTACAATATTATCTATTTGTGTGTACCATGCTCATGTTGGAGAACTTTTCATATGTTCAAGGGCTTCTATTTTCCTTGAATTTACTGGGAACTGCTCATAAGTCCAGTGCCTTTTGTTTTGAAGTCAGATGTAAAGAAGGTAGTTTAGTATATCATTCTTATGCACTGCCAAGAACATAACACTAAAATAACTGGTCCTGATCTGAATGCATGAGATCATATTGATTCTGGCTTCTGTCATTGTTCTGTTGACTTCATATGTTTCTTGGCTGATTGAACTTAGTAATATTCTTTTGCTATCCTTTCTCCTCATTCTCTTATTGGACTATTTCTCTTTCTCTGGTTGACAGAGAGCATGGAGGGTTCTAACTTGAAAGGTTTGGTGGATGATGAAATTGTCATGAAGACGGGCAAGGCTGCAGGCATCGGTTTAGCTTTTGGCGGTGTGTTTGGTGCACTAAATTCTATGCTGCATGATGGGCCTCAGGTTGGCAGTAATGTCAAGTATCCCCAGCTGATCAGAACTACCAAGGTGTGTGGGCATTATGCAGCAAACTTAGCGGTTGTTGGAGCTACATTTGTAGGCGTCGAGCAGGCTCTTGCAAGATACAGGATGAAGAAGGACATCATTAATGGTGCTGCTGCTGGTTTTGCTGCTGGTGCTGTTTTGGGTTTCAGAGGTAAGACATTTATCCTGCTCCAGTTGTTATTCCTAGCCTGAACATATAGTAAAAGTAAACTCTTTTGGGATATGTTTGTGTTTGTGTGATTTGTTGTCGATGATATTTTACTTGAACTTTGTCTATTGATTTCTTACCACCTGTTCGCACAATTTTCTTTGGTGCTGGGGTCATCATGATTCGGAAATTTGTTATGCAGCATAGTAGAAATTAGCCTCGAGCTATGTGGTAACTTTTAATTTCTCGATTAATTTAATTGCATCGGTGAGAAATGCCTACAAAAGTTACTTTGGAATTAGATTTGCTGTATGCACTTCTTGATCGGAGAATCCTGTGGATGCTGTTCTACGACATGTAAAAATTCAACACGAAACATTAGGGAATGCTTTACTGCAAATTTTGACATAGTTACGTGCATTCTTGCATGTTAGATATCAAGATTCATGGGAAGGAGGCCATTTATTGACTTATTACTCCTGTTACTGTTCCACTTCCACTGATGGTCCTCATATGCGTTGTCCCCTTTTTGCATTACACAATTATCATCTTGTTCGATGAAGTAATATACTAACTTGTCAGTCTGGCATTGTTGCTTTGCAGTTAGGAGCTTCCGGACAGCATTCTTTTCAGGGTCTGCACTCGCCTTGACATCTGTACTGCTGGATGTCACCGGAATGAAAATTACTGATGAAGAAGAAAAAGGCAACCACTAGACACCCTGTGAAATGGAAGAGCAGTATCTGTATCAGAGGAGTCCCATCTCTTAAGAAATGCTATTACAGTAGTAGTGTTGGGATGGAGAAGAGTTTCTTGTCCATTGATATAGGCACGCGAACGTAGTATGTTCATAACAGAGGTAGTAGCCTAGTAGATTATATACTTCGCAGCGGTCCTGGTCTGAAGCCTAAACACATGTTTGCAGAGTACTTTCCGCCATTTTCATCTGGCGCTAGTTTTTTTTTTTCTGAAACTGCAAGTCGAAGTCACTGGTTAGACTGTTCAGGTACCATCAGGTTCCACCAAATTCTGGATCTGTGCTGCAAGTTGCCTTTTAAACATTTTATATGGAAGCAGTGCAAGTTTTTTCTTCCTCGGTGTTTAATCTGAGAACTTGTTAGCTGTTTCTTCCTGATGTATGCTCTATGCTTCAGAATGTATATAGTTACCTTCTGCTCATCTGCAGGGGTTAATGCTCTTCTATGTTTTATATGACTGTGACAGAATATTATTTTTTTTGCACTTCATTCATGCTGAAACAAAGTTTATAATTTCCTAAAAATAGTTTGTCAGGAGTTTTGCACACTCAGCCATATACAAGATGTGGCTAAACCTTACCAGGCCGGTGCTCTGTCCAGCACAAATGTCCAAAAGACAGAGGAATCAGCACAAGATCCATGTATGCCACATGGCCCACCAACTCGCCCGTGGATCCAGTGTGGCGTGATCCCATTGGCTCCCTGGATATCCCTCCTCTCCCTCTCGCGCTCGCAGCAAAATCCATTGCTTCGCTCTCGCTTGTGCTTGTGCAGCTTGCTCACTGCCCCCAAAACGTTCACAAAATCTCCAGAAAAAAAATTCCATTTCATAACCAAAAAACTAAAAAAGAAAAATCAAGTGAAACCGGTAACGGAAAAATGGCAGTGGTTGGCGCTTTTTCCCCTCTCAGGTGCACAAAGATTTCTCCCTTTCTACTCTCCTCCTCCTCCTCATTCTTCAGTATCTGAATTAATTATGTTTTCAGAGGTTCTTGGATAGCTGTGAGGATCAGGCAGGGTGGGAAACCTGCAGGGATCAGCCTCCTGTCTCCAACAAGGAGGAGGAGGAACTGCGCGGCAGTGGTTCGGGCGGAGGTGAGCTTCGTGGGCGCCGACGAGGCGAAGAGGCTGGTGGACGAGGAGGGCTACACGGTGCTGGACATCAGGGACAGGACGCAGCGCGAGAGGGCACACATCAAGTCCTCTACCCATGTGCCTCTCTTCATTGAGAACCAAGACAACGACATTGGTACGCAAACACATCTATCGACCATGCCATGCATGCATAATTCCCCTACATTTCTTTGTTTTCTTGTTTGGACGAACTCTTCTTGTAGTTGAATTTGATTTGTTATTAAGGGACCATCGTGAAGCGCCAGCTGCACAACAACTTCGCGGGGCTCTTCTTCGGTCTGCCCTTCACCAAGCTCAACCCGGATTTCGCCAGGACAGTCAAGGACAAGTTCTCGCCGGAGAGCAAGGTGCTGGTTGTCTGCCAGGAAGGTCTCAGGTTTGTGGCCGAGCAATTTTGTCACCAATGCAAGTTCCTTTGTCAGGACTAAGGACATGTTAAGCAAGCAAATGAAACATTCAATCTAGCTAAAAGGTGCAAGTACTCCCTATGATTGCATCTACAAGTTGTCTTAGACATTAACACGTTTCCACTGACAATTTGACTACCGTATCTATCAAAATATTATTTTATTTCAAATAAAAGCCAATTGTATGGACCACCTTTAGAAGGGTTTCTTTCAACTCCAGCTCCATGCTACAGTATCCAAAAGAACCGAAGCCAGTGAAGCCAATTTTCTGGCTCCACCGGCTTCTAGTTCAATTTTGGGAGGACAGAAAAAAACAGCTACATACTACAGCGCACAATATATTTTTCTTTTTTGGAAGTTGGAGTCATTTTAGGAAGAGAAGCTCTTCCAAAGACAACCTATGTTCTTAACATATATATAAGCCGGAGCTATTTTAGGAAGAAAATCCTTCCCAAACACAACTTGTATGTTCTCAATCAATATATATAGCCATCTACATCTTGATGGTGGACATTTAGAATTTTGACCCAAAATGAATCTTAGCATGACCTGTATTTGCAATCAGAGGAAAAATAACATTTACTATTGAGTAGTTACCCTGCAGGTAGAGTTTATTATTATTATTATTATTGAGTAGTTGGATGATCTTGTATCGATTATTGATTTGGTTTCCTTTGGTCTGCTGAAGGTCAGCAGCCGCTGCAGATGCGCTGGAGAAAGAAGGTTTCCAAAATATTGCGTGCATTACGTCAGGTCTTCAGACAGTGAAGCCAGGTACCAAACTGATAAGCTCACAGAATTTGTTGCTCCAAGGTGTTTTGGAGTTTAAACTGTAACATATAGCTCAAAATAATTTTACAGGAACGTTTGAATCTGTCGGAAAAAGTGAGCTGCAGAATGCGGGGAAAGCTGGTCTTGTCACCATCCAAGGGAAGATTTCAGTAGTCCTTGGGACTGTACTGATCAGTAAGATTATTGGATTACTCTCTTTCAGAAATAACCAAATGGACCAGCTCATCACCCTATGTTATGGCCACTCATGTGCAGGTGCCTATCTGTTTATAACATTCTTCCCTGACCAGGCTGAGAAGCTTTTTGACTTGGCTGGCATCAGTTTGTGATCAGAACTGATGTTCTTTCCATTCATATTGGTACTCCAGTTCATAATCAGGTCATCATTTGCGTATGTTCTCTGTAATCTATGTCAAAATCATGTTCATCCAGATATCCCTGTCCTCTCCAAAATAGATACGTTAGAACTATTTGATATCAAGACGAGTTACATATTGATTCTAAAGTTACTTTATGTATTTTAGCTGTAATTTGGAGTTTTCTACTGAATTTGACGTGACTGCTGAAGTTAATGCTAGAATGCTTCTAACATTTTATTTGACTTGCAAAACTCCATATGCTCTTTCTTTGTTGTAATAACATCATAAATTCCTTAACTTCTTCATAGGTAATAAGATCTAGAGAAATGCTTTTAGATGCTAACTGGGGAAAAAACTATTTGATACTGATGAACTTATAATAATGGTACCAAGAACAATGCTTGTTCTGTAGGAAGCCAGAGACCGTTCAGGTTTTGATTTTCACCGAAAGATCTGAAGCACTATCCTTTATAAAATAAGATGAGAATCATTGCAGAATCTGAATATATGCTCGAATGCGAACTAATCAGATATATTTCCCATTTTTCCTGCAGGATGACTGATCGATCAAGTCGATTCACTCAGATGTTTCCAGGCCGAAAAGAAATTTTTGCTCTATGTGTATTGTTAGGGAGTTGTTGGCAGATCAGCACATATTCTTTGAAACATCCCTTTTCTCCATGTACCTCCTATTTCTATTGTATGCTTGATTCATCTACATGCTTGTGTTGCTTCTTGAAAGTATTTTAGACCTCTGCGCAGCTATGATTCAGGATTCCAAATAGAAGTTTTTTATCCTTCTAGTCATGCTCATCCACTGCAGAACATTGATTCTGAAAGATTATGTAGAACTTGATACCAATTACAGTTGCAGAAGAAATGATTGTCTTGTGTAATGACCTATAATAGCAGAGCCTGACCACATCATTCCGTTGATGTCTTATTTTCTGCTCTTGCACTTGATCGGATGTTGTGGATTGAGATGGAAACTGAAAATGCCATAAATCTAATGAAGAAGCGTATGCTCTAAATTTTATCTATCTGGAAAAAAGAACAGTCCAGTTTGCTCATTGCTTTCCATTCAATTCATCAAAACTTAAGAAAACTGAGGTCATTTACATCGCATGTATCTCAATTGTTAACTAGCTTTTCTGACGATTCAGACATCTTATCTCTGAAGGTACCAACCGACCAAGGGACATTAGAACATAAACAATTGTCCTGTAACCTTAGCATGAAAGAAGAAATATGACATTTCATGCACAAATTTTACTTCTTACCTTTCCCTTTCTAGTTTGGAGACACCAATACAATTCGTTTAGGCCTTGTTCGTTTCAACCCAAAACCATGGGGATCAAGGGGAATTGGAGGGGATTGGAGAGGATTTTGACTTGTAGGGGATTTAATCTTCCTCAATCCCTCCCATTCCCCATGGTTCTAAGAGAAACCGAACAAGACCTTAAGCAGTCATATTTAGATGACTGTAAGTACAGGAGTAAACAGCAGAAGGCCTTACACTTGTATCACCATCCTAGAACCAAATACTGTCCAAAGAATGAATTTGAATCCCAAATGGGAAGGAAAGCAATGAATTTAAACGTGCTCATCAGGCAAATTTGAAAAGCAGAAAGTCAGAGATTGAACTTACAAAACATTAATGCTGGAATGTACAAGATGTAGAATTAGATTCAAGTAAACAAACATGGTATATAACTGAAACGAAACCATGCTGCTGTTGTGTTATCATATATAAGTGCCGTTAAGAAAAATGTAATCATATGAACAAGCAAAATCCTTCTCATACACTGTTATGGTACAAAAATTGTTTGACATATCGAATTGATCACTTTGTTATCAAAATCTAGCCTCTAAGTATCCCTCGTACTACATGCATTCGCCAAGATACTCCCCCTCCTTCAGTGCTCCTGCAAATTTCTGATAATCTAAGCTCTATTCACACGGATGGGTTGTCCTTCCAATTCCTGAAACCACATTTAATTGTAGAACAATAAGACATTAGCCACATGCTCTGTTCCAAAGTTTGATATCAAAAGCCATGCCAACTTTCAAGGCTTCAAAAATCTTTTGAATAGCAAATATAGGAGATTTAGGTCTTAATGCGTGCTGAAATAAGGTTAAAGAATGGACAAGGATATTAGTGTCAGTAAATAAGTTTCTTTCAGAATGATATGTCGGAACAATATGGCATCAGTTGAAGTAGTTCAGATCATGTAATTCTAACTCATCTGTACACATAACAGTCAGTAAGTTAAATCCATATTTCCATCTATTTTCACCTAAATGATAAGATAGAAGAATGCAGCACAACATTTTTGTTTGGCAATCACCAAATGGTGACTGTTTTATGAGGTAGCAAAGAAATGGCAGAAATGCGTAAAATATGCAAGAGAAGCTTACCGCGTTATTGAAAGTAGCAACAGCAGCTTCAACTTCTTCCTCAGAAGAGAATGTGACAAAGCCATACCCCTTTGACTTCGAGGTCCCCGGAATGTGGGAGACTGTTGCACTGAGGATCTTCCCCTTTTCAGAGAAGAAGTTTTTAAGAACTTCCGTTGTTACATTCTTCGCAAGATTACCAACATAAACCTTGTACTGACTATCCACAAATACAGGTTCCGATTCAGGTGCTGATCGGTCAATGTTCGGTAAGAAGCTCTCTGTGACATTCACTTTAATTTTTCTACCACCAACCTCCTGTAACAAAAAGCAGAAATATGAGTGATACCATGGCTGCATTCCCCTCAAAGTTCACAAATATGGCCTGGAGCAGAATTGCAACATTGGATGCTTACAGTCCCATTGAGAGCCTCTACTGCAGCATTGGCCTCTTCCACAGTGCTCATCGTGACAAACCCAAACCGTCGGCTGCGATTGGTATACTTGTCGTACATAACCTGCAGGAAACAATTGAGCATTTCCATTTCAGCTTTCCGAGACCTAAAGTTATTTTGGAGCATAAAGCAAGACACTCATCAGAACATAGCCTTGTCTATTGATGCAGCAATTCAACTGAACCAATACAAGCAACCAAACCACACACGGATTACCATTTCCGAGACTCCAGTAATGTTTGAGCATTAACTAAATAAATTAGATTGAATTTGGGCAAGAACCGAGTGGGAAAGGCAAAAGCCAAGAAAGAGTAGCAAATGAGAAATGTCGTCAAATGTTGGAATGGGATAAGACACTACAGAAGGAACGTGTTGCGTTACCTCGGCCCGCTCAACGGTGCCGTGCGCGGCGAACATGTCGCGGAGCTCGTCATTGGTGACGGTCCTGGGGACATTTCCAACGTAGAGCTTCCGCGCCGCCACCACCTCTGGCGCCTCGAGCACCGCCGAGGAGGCTGACACCCGCAGCGCCAAGCCCCGGCGCCACGCCTGAGACGCCGCGGCGGCCCGGAAGGAGATACGGATAGGGGCGGAGACGGAGACGGAGGCAGGGCTTAGGCAGCGGCGGTGGAGGGCTGGAGGAGTTACTAGAGAGGAAATGGCGGTCGCCATTGGAGGGGAGAGGAGAGGAACGAGAGGGGAGGAGCCGAAGGAGGACAGCGTTATCCGTTGTCGCGGGTGGATTCCGTGTTTTGGGGCGCCACACCCCTAGTCAGTCTTTCACGATTACAGGTGTTTGGTTGCCTAGCTAGCGTCTCACGGCACTCACAATGCAATCACAGAGTCCAAGACAATCAATTACATATTATTTATAGTATTTTGCTGATGTAGCAGCATATTTAGGCCTTGTTTAGTTCCAAAATTTTTTGCAAAATTAACACTGTAGCATTTTCGTTTGTATTTGACAAATATTGTCCAATCATAGAATAACTAAGCTCAAAAGATTCATCTCGTCAATTTCGACCAAACTGTGCAATTAGTTTTTGTTTTTGTCTATATTTAATACTCCATGCATGCGTCTAAAGATTTGATGTGATGGGGAATCTGAAAAATTTTGTAAAATTTTTTGGGAACTAAACAAGGCCTTATTGAAAGGTAGAAAAAATAAGACTCCAAGTCTTATTTAGACTCTAAGTCCCCATTATTCGAGATAATAAATAACTTTAGACTCTACGATAGAGTCTGCATTGTGAGTGCCCTTAGGCCAGCCTTATTAGACCAGTCTCAATGAGGTTTCATGGGATGTTTCGTGCACATTAAATAGGGTGCCACATGAGTTTTTTTCATGAAACTGAAGGAGAGAGAAGGAAAACGTTTTATCCCGGTGAAACGAGTTGGCGGTGTTTCCAATGATTTGAAAATCACGTGAAACGCGCGTTGAGGGAAAGAGTTTCATCATCGAAGATCCTGTGCGCACGCGCCTCCGCCTCCGCCCCCACCCCATCTTTCCACGCCGACTAGTGCCCCTTTTGTGCCTGTCTCGACCTCCTTCGGCTGCTCAAGTTGGCCCGATCCGTGCCGTCAACCAGCGCCGGAGCACGTTGCTGCTAGTCCGACGACGACGAGAGGCTGGACGGCTTGCCAGCTTCGTTTGTCGGCCTGCAGCATCTCGCGGAGTCGATGCCGTTGATGCACGCAGATCCAGCTTCTCCGGCCGAATCGATGTTGTCTACCTCAACTTGTCCGAAGCTCCCACCACCATTGCGCCTGTGGATCCCACGGCCACCGCTTGAGATGCCCTAGCCATGGCACCACACATCTTGCCGCAGACGCATCCAGCAGCTATGGCGACGAATCCTGCAGCTTTCTCTAGTCAACGTACAGGGAACTGCTCTAGTGTGAGATGGGTGGTGCGTGAGCAAGGGAAGGGGCCGGGAACGAGTGGATGGCAGCACAGGTCACACGATCTCACAGGGAGCTTCTAGAGCCTCTCTTTTTTTTTTTGCTTTTTTTTCTTTTTTTTGACAAGTTTTTTTATTTTATTGGCCCCACTCGCTGGCACTAGGGAATGTGTGATACGGCTGACGTATGGATGGATAGACACAATCACACAAGCACACTTTAATTTGATTCCCCTCCCAAGCCGTTGCAGCCGTACTCGATAAAAGTTTAATTTGGACACAACAAACGGCTACAGAGTCATCTAGCATATTTGATCTCAGCAACACACAAGAATTAAATGCTACAGGAAATATGTGAAACAACGAAAAGAAACTATCCCATTGAGAATGACTGTTTCATGCTCCAGTTTTCAAGACTAATAGTACTAGAAATAGTGACATAAAATGTTGCATTGAGACTGGCCTTAGGACCTTTTAGCAACCATCACATCAAATAAAATCCCACTAAATTAATTCAAAAAAGTTTAAAGATTTATATTTTTTATATAACTAATTGACACTATATGAAACTAAACTTGGGAAATATTATCTAAATATTTATTTTGGTTAATGTTTTCTCGCACATCCCAAAATCAGATATTTTGGGGTGTGATAGTGATGCAAGATACATATGATCATCTTGTTTAATAATAAGAAAAAAAATTATAATTTCTTTTTAGTTTTGTTTTTTGTCATATAATGTTCTTTCGATCATATTTTTTGGTCCTTCTGACTGACCTTAAATAAATCTGATTTATATATAGTATTATTATATGGTATTTTGTATACTATATGTATAGTTATGAATTTGATTGTATGTTATTTTATTGTATCAGATCTGGTAAAAATTAGTAAGCTTATAGAAGAAAAACCAATAAAATATTTGATCACATTATAGAAGTACATGTGATGAAACAAATAATATATATATATATATATATATATATATATATATATATATATATATATATATATATATATATATATGAATTTACGTTAATAGATTAGACATTAAAAGTATTGCATATAATAGAGATGGTGGACATTTTTTTAAACTAATAAGAGATGACATGGCCAAGAAAAACCAAAAGAATATTTGAGGTTAATAGATTAGAGATTAAAAGTGTTGTACATAATAGAGAGGATGTGGATATTTTTTATAATTAATAAGAGATGACATAGATAACGTGTATGAACTATAAGTTAATGAAATACTTAGTGAGAAATGATACAGGAACCCATAAATTCCTTTCGAACGGCCGGATCGAGTCCCTGACAACTTCTCAATTTTTTCTAGTCCACAATGCTAGCGCTCACACTAGTTGACAATAATTTTCTCGCGTGCCCAGCCTGTGACATTTGGCTCGTGTGGGCAGTTAGGCACAACTCACCTTGTACGCGTCAGCCTTACGTATAAATACTTTTGACGAACTAAAAAAAATCACAACCGCTAAACTAAACATCTAAATTAAATTTTGATTACACCACCGGATTTTTTACAATGAATCCTTCAAAATAAGATCTGACATAGATATATTTAAATAAAATTTTATTAACGAATATTTATCTTATAAAGATAAAATATTTTCTTTTACTGAGCAACGACAATATTCTAGGAATAGAGAATAATGTTCCGTCTTCGTAAGAAAAATATTCTCGATTTAGAAGGACAGTGTTCTAGCTTTAGATAAACATAACTAGTATTGTAATATACACATGAAAATCAATAAATACATACATAACGTAAATAAAAATAATATCACATGCGAAAAAATTTAGAACATATAACATAAAAAATTTAAAAGAATATCACATAAATAATTTTTAAACATCCTAAAATATACTATAGAATATGTGTACTAAGTGAACATCACTAAATACACCATAAAACATCACTAAAATACATTATAGAACATCGCATATATATTCTCTGAACATCACTAAATACATCATAAAACAACACATGTGTACTAAGTGAACATCACTAAATACATTATAGAACATCACATATATTACATAAATATCACTAAATATATTATAGAACATCACATATATACTAAGTGAACATCACTAAATACCACATAAAACATCACTAAATACATTATAGAACATTGCATATTAAATTATACTCCCTCCGTCCATTTATCTCGATCATTTAAGGAAAAGTTTTTCTTCCAATTATCTCCATCATCTTGAGGTGATCGGCTGTAATTATGACCATTCCTTGGGCCATCTTGGCTCTTCATTGGTTGCATGCAGGCATGCACATTAATTAGATTAATTGGACCACAATGATTTACTGAAAAGACGTGAGTCTTTCATGCTCCTTGGTCTATGTGCACAAGGCTTAAACGAAGGAGACTAATGGACGGAGGGAGTATCAAAGAACATCACATATATACTATGTGAACATCACAAAAAACGACATAGAACATCACATATATATTATGTGAACATCACAAAATACATTATAGACATTATATGTATATCACGTGAATATAAAAAATTATCACAAAACATCACATGTATAACACATGAAAAAACCCGTAAAACATCACCACATGAAAATAAAAAAATAACATATATCATCATAAAAAATAATATAAAAAGAAAAGAAAATAAAATAAAATAAAAAGAAACAAAATAAAAGTAACAATATAAAAGTAATAAAAATAATAATAAACACATAAATCCAGAAAAATAAAATAAAATGATGCATGAAAAGAGAAAAGAAAAAGAAAAAAGAAAAAAAAATAAAGAAAAATTAAGAAAATAAAAACATTAATCAAAGAAAAACATAATTAGAAAATAATTTAAAAAAATAAAAATAAATCTATCAAAAAAAGAAAGGATAAAAATAGAATATTATATGTATAACAAACGAACATCAAAAGAAAATAAAAGAAACATAAGTATAAAAACTAAAAGAATAATAAAAAAATACATAAAACATAAAAAATTAAAAATGAAGCAAGAAAAAGAGAGAAAATAAATAAAAAGAAAAGAAAAGAGAAGAGAAAGAAAAATAAAAAAAGAAAAGAAATAGAAAAAGAAATAAAGAGATATGTGCGTACCTCTAGGTTGTAATTACGGCTTCCAGCGTAGACATTTTCGCACGCCGTGCACTGTGGTCCGTTCATCCGGACCAGAAGATTTTTTAGAGGTTTGTCAGAGTTGTTTAAGAGACCTTTGTAAAATCCTACGAAATTAGCATACACAATACGGATTACTAAAATGCCATTTTTTTTCCAACCATCATTTATCTCGAGCGTCCAATTTCTGATGGACCATTCAGATACATCTGGTACGACAGTCTGTCAGTCTCTGCCCAAAGTCCCAAACCGGCCCCATAATTGGCTCAGACTTTTGAGAGCTCGCGCTCTCCAATTTTGTACCCAAAACCCCAAACCCTAGCGGATTCCCTGCCCAACTCGATCCGACCTCGCCATGGACACCTCCGACGACGAGGCTACTGCCGCCGCTGCGGAGACCAAAAAGAAGACACCCAAGGCAGCGGCGGCCAAGGGGAAGGCGACGGGGAAGGGGAAAGCGGCTGCCGGCCCCAAGGCGTCGGCCAAGGAGAGCAGCCTCCTCAAGCAGAGTGAGCTCCCTCTCCGATCCCCTATCTCATTAAGAATTTCGGTTTTTTTGGGTCGGTTTATCTTATGCCTTTTGTATCTTTTCTTGGGTTTCTGCTGCAGAATCGCCCGCCGAATTCTTTGCAGAGAACAAGAACATTGCCGGGTTTGACAATGTGAGTTGTTCTCTAACGACTTATGGCCGATTTGGGTGCAACAGCTAGATTTCATGCGTTTGCGAAATTTAGCTAGATGCAGTCATGCAGATGCTCAATTATCTTGTCGACAGACAGTATCATTTCTTTATTTTCCTCATGGTTCAAGGGCAATGTAATCTAGAAATTAAACTTAGACCACATCTGACAGTGGGGAACAAACACAAACTATCAACCATTGTTTTGATTCACGGATAATTACTCATTCTAGTTGTAGTACACTTGTGGGGAGGAAATCTATCAGATACCATCATAGTCATTATTTCACAGAGGTACTGATGTAATGGTGCTGGTCAGCCTGGTAAATCCCTGTACACAACGTTGCGGGAGCTAGTTGAGAATGCCCTTGATTCCGCCGAATCCATATCAGAGCTCCCTGATATAGAGATTACAATGTAAGTAATCCCTAAGTGTATTCTTTGTTTCCTTTTCTATTTTGCAGTATGGGACAATGCCCCATAACTTTGTTTTGCCATATCCTTGTCAGAGAAGAGATCACAAGGACCAAGTACAACACAATGATAGGGCTAGTGGAGCGACAGCGTGTTGACGAGGCACTATATGATGATTTTGAGTCAGAAAAGGATCGTGAGGTAAGATGAGCACCTAGGTTTGTATTAGTTTGAACATTGTGGATGTATTGAGAGGCGTTGTGGACTTCACAAACTTACCTTTTTGCATTATTCGTGATTTTAAGTCTGATAAAGTTGTATGATTTCGCAATACTTAGAAACGCCTGGCCAAGGAAGCACGTTTCCAAGAAATTCAAGCTAAAAACGCTGCACTTGGGAAGAAAGTTAAGGAGGCTCCATCTGTTCGAGGAAAAGGTCGGGGTGAGGCTGTACTTTTCAAAGTGACTTGCAAGGTATTGCTGTGACAATGTGATATATCTGTCGAAAATATTTTTTCTTACTTTTGATCTTCACTAATCCACCCCCTCCCCCCATGTGGATGCAGGATAATGGTAGAGGTATGCCACATGATGATATCCCAAATATGCTTGGGAGAGGTAGGTTTATAATGGTATCTTTAATCCATAAATGCTGAATCCAAACAATTGGATCCTTTCTTACTTGGAGAGGAGATGATGGTACCATGATGTCCAATATCATTGGAGCTGTTTACATATGGTGCAGTTTTGTCGGGCACAAAGTATGGTTTGAGGCAAACACGTGGAAAATTTGGACTTGGTGCTAAAATGGTAAACTTTTTGCTTACGCTGTTGAGAAGAAACTTTCTGAATTGTATATTGCTGTGAACTATTGTTTTGTATCTTTTTGAAAGATAAGAATGAATGCAAACAGTTAGTTGATTTCTGCATTATCATGAAATCTTGAAATTGTTTTCTTTCTTTTGCTTGGGCATGACCGTCTTTGGGTTTGGATTGGATAGTGCAAGTGTACAACCAAGTATTACTCATCTTATGCTGTTTGTCATGATGCTAATATCTCATTTCTACATAGCCATGTAAAAACTTGCATCATAACTAATGTAAAATGTTATTACAATCATAATAGCAACTTGTTTGCAGTTGGCATAATCATCCTTTTCTTTCACTTTGATTATACCTTTTAAGTGATCTATTATTAGTTTGTTTTCTTGTGTTTGTTGTTTCAAATTTGATGGTATTCTTTTGCTTAATCTATCCCATGTCTAAGAGATATTCATCGTGTTTTGCCTCTGTAAAATAGCTTATGACAATAAACGTGTGACCTATAGTATTCTCATGGATTATTATTTTTTTACTGGCTCTAATGTGCTGTTTACATTACAATTGTGGATTAGAACAGGCACTTATATGGTCAAAGATGAGCACAGGACTTCCTATTGAAATTAAGTCGTCGATGAAAGGCCAGAACTATACTTCCTTCTGTCGCCTGGACATAGATATTCATAAGTAAGTACAGCTTGTTGGTTCGTGTGTCTGTTCAACACAAGTACTGACTTGATATTGCAGTTTGTCTCTATTTTGTCACTTTGGTAACTTCTGCAGTTTACCTTTACCATGACCCATTTTCGTGCATTCCACTTCTCAGAAATATCCCTCATGTTCATTTACATGAGAAAAGGGAGAACAAAACTAACTGGCATGGGGCAGAGATTGAAGTTATAATTGAGGGAAATTGGACAACTCATCGTGTGAGTAGCATGTTTTTGGAACATTTGAAACAAGGAATTGTGCTGTAGAGCTAATCAAGTGATCTCTTTCGTGCAGTCAAAGATCCTCCATTATATGCGTCAGATGGCAGTCATCACACCATATGCTCAGTTCCTTTTTAAATTTCTATCTGATGCAGCAGAGTAAGCATTTTGTTTATGGTTATCTATTTATGTTGTGTGAAAGCTGTTGCCAATTTTTCATGAATGAGTTTGTTTCCTGCAGCAAAAACTTAACAATAAAGTTTGCTCGCCGGACAGATGTTATGCCTCCTGTTCCACTTCAAACAAAGCATCACCCATCTGCAGTTGATTTATTACTGATAAAAGGTTTAGTTGCAGAGACTACAAAGCAAAATCTTTTACAGTTTCTACAACACGAGTTCGTGAATATAAGCAAATCACATGCTGAACGTTTAATTGGTGAGTTGTATGATATGCATTGTGGCTGACCTGATTATTGTGTAAACTAAAAAGATAACCAAGTCAATATAGTAGTAGTTTCTATCTGTTTTCAACACATCATGGACCACTATCTAGAATAGAATCGTGAAGTAAACCTTCCTTTGGCAGTTTGATCTTTGTCTTGCTGTTTATGATTCTGAGTTTCAGTTGTGTTTCTAATGTTGCTTTTCAAAGTATTCTACTCTCCACTAAAATCATTTAGAAATCCTATTATAACCTGTTTTGTGCTAAAAATGTAGTTGTATTGTTGTTATGTATTTTTGTATTACTCTTTATCTAGGCTTTACTATTCTTGTTATCAGTTCTATGTTATAATATAACATTTTTTATTTGCAGGGGAGATGGGACCTGATTTCAGTCCAAAAATGACAGTCAAGAGCCTTACTTCTCAGCAATTAGTGCGAATACATCAATTATTTAGGCAGGCTAAGTTCGATGATCCCAGCGGCAATGTATGCATTCCCTTCAACCTTTATTTGTCAGCTATTCATTGGCTGCTTTCATATGTGCAACTGGTCATCGTGGTACCGAAATCAACCAATTCTATAGTGTCTTAGTCCTGCAGGTGAATATAATTTACGCCTGGGTATCATAAAAGAGTTGCACCCTGATATGGTTGCAACACATGCAAGCAGGTGTGTCATTTTATTCAGAGTGAATTCCAGAAGGCATTTATTGAATAAAACTAACAGCTTAATGTTGTCCTCCGTTCAGCCCTCAGGTTTTTGAAGGTCACCCATTTATTGTTGAAGCTGGGATAAGCATTGGTGGAAAAGATGTTAAACAAGTAAGGAAGCATTATTCTGTATGGCAACATTTATGCTTTTATTTATTGTGTTAAAAAATATTGTAGAAACATATATTTTGTTTCTCCTTAGTGGTTCCAGCAATTCAGTGATAGGAAAATAGTCACCCAAACAGATCACCAGGAACTCTCATACACACATGAACACAGTGGGTTTGGTGGCTGGAATGACTTAGCCTTTTCTTATTTTCTCTTCTATATGGAGGCAGCAACGAGCTGCATTTTAGGCTGTGATAGCCTTGTCATACACAATTAACCTATATTACTGCTATTACTTCATGCTGAAATTAGCTGAAGTTAAGGCTATGAACCCAGACACAGGATTATGCCCAACATTCAATGTGTGATGGTAGTTATTGTAAAGATCATGATAGTTGATTATTTGATTTGCTGCCTTATTTGATGCTAACATTTTTAAATTTCCCAGGGTAGTTTCTTTCTGTCTGAGATACTATACTGAATTAAACTCCTAGAGTGGCCTGGTCTGCGAAAAGGGAAAATGTTACTTTTGAAAGAATTTATGAATTTGACCACTCTAAAAAGTGGAAGAATGAGAACTAGCAAGTTTGGCTATCTATTGAGACCTGGGCATATCTGATTTAAACACTATATCTGCCTACACGTTTCAAATTGACTAGTTCTTCCACTTAATTGTTTTGATGGCGAAACTTTTAAGGAGTAAACATAATTGTTTGTCAGTATTACATTGAACTCCAATTATGATTCTACTGGGATTAAAATCCTTATATTGTTATCTCTGTTTCATTCAGGGTATAAACATCTTTAGGTTTGCAAACAGAATACCACTTCTTTTTGAACAAGGTGCTGACGTCATCACAAGAACTGCTACAAAAAGGATGGTGTGAGTTTTTTTTTATCTTGGTTAGTGTATCATTAGAGTCAGATGTTCTACCTCTTCTATACCTTTTCCCATCCTGTTTTTTAGTTGGAGCAGCTACAAAATTAATCAACATCAAGATAAGATTGGTGTCTTTGTGAGCATTGTAAGTACAAAGATACCTTTCAAAGGAACTGGAAAGGAGTACATTGGGGATGACATAACTGAAATATCATCTGCTGTTAAGGTACAATGCAACTTCCCTTATTAACTGTGTCAGTAAGGCCACATATTAATCATCCTCTTGCACCTTCAGTCAGCGCTGAAGCAGTGCTGTCTTCAACTGAAGTCTAAGATTGTGAAGAAACTTCAGGCTCGTGAGCGGCAGGACAGGAAAAGGAACCTGAACAGGTAGTTTCTACTTTGAGGACCAGAGTGTTGTATATAATTGGCATTATAGCAAAATTCCTGTTTTTGAATCTGTTACTGAACCACACATTCCATTATATACTTGTTGAATACTGATATTGGTTGGTATATAGTGTCACTACTGGGATTCAGGCTGACAACGTAACTCCTGGGACTAAAACTGGTCTTACCTAACCCTTACCAGTATTTGTAGAAAGAGCTACATTCTGTGATAATGAATTTATTATGAACAAAATGACTCGCATGCTGCTTCACATTGACAAAAATTCTCCCAAATTGTATGCATTTATCTTATTTACTATTTTATATTTTCAGATATATTCCTGACGTTGCAAGAGCGATTATGGAAACTCTGGTAGAAATTGCAGATCAATCTCCCCCAAAACGGCCACGCTATGATAAGGAAGATGAGGAACTCCTTGAGAAGGTAAATTCTCAGGAGGTGACAGAGATGACATTTAGAGACTGCTTGACTCAGCATGTTGAACAGGTAAGAAAAAACTTATATATAAACAAAATAAAGATAAATTTGTGAGTCTCACACATTTTCTTGTGTGCTCTGTTTCAAGATGTGTCCGTATTACTTTTCAGAAGTAAAATATGATATATTGAATAAATTCATTGTTGATGTGGTATACAATCACGTCATATTGGCTATTGCTTTTTTTTCCCTATTGCAAAGCTTCATAATGTTTGGAGTGCCAATAAATTAGGCCATCAACTGTTCTATTTCAATCATCTGTCTATTTTTTGATTGCGCCAGGTCGACTATGAAATGGCGCTGGACTACGCCATGCAGAGTGGAGTAAGCGAGGAGCCCCGAGAAGCGATATATTTGAACTCACTTGAAGGATCTTACAAGTTTGTCGACTTACAAAGTCCAGTCTTCGTGTTCAGATTTGTTCCTTGAGAAGGAAACTTACACGTCCGCCATCCTCAGGCCCCCATATTTCTTAGGATGAAAATGTCCATGAATTCTATTGATTTTGTACCTGAACTTAACGCTTAAGCTGTTTTGACTGAGCTGTTCATGTAGCATAGGCAATGTCCATTACAAGTTGCTAAGTAGCTTGAACCTGGATGCCTCTGTATGTATGGAGGGAATAATATTTATTACATGTAATTCAAACTAGTGCATTGGGTTCAAAAGTTCAGTACTGCATTCTTCTAAATTGTTGACTTGAGGTGCTCATAATTCTAGAACTTGAGAAATTAGTTATTGTTCTGAAGGAGCGAAAATATTGAAGTTAATGCGGTTGCCTGGCACATGCCGTCGAGGTCTCCACATTTAATAATTTGCCTGACATTTTTCCTTTACATATTTCTGTTTTCATCCACCCTTTCCATTTGCACTTTTTATCACTATACTACATAAAAGGGGGGAAAAACCCTTCTATCGTGGTCGGGCCAAACGCCCGGTGGGTGTGAGGGTTGGTTTTTTGTTTTTAAAAACATCACATTTTTCTTTGCTTTTAATGTACCCATTTGCATGAAAAATCACTGGATCCAGGTTTGTTACCCTTAATTTTTGCAAAACCCCTATGAGCATCTCTCGAAAGCTGGTCTGATAGATCTCGAGATATACTAAAAGAATAGTTCAAATCTAGAAAGCGTTCGCTTTCTATTTTTTAATAAAATGCACATTTCATCTTTACAGTATTCTACCACCTTCTAATAACCAAACTACTTGTAAAAAATGAACTAATGTAGTTAAACTAATTATTTTCAAGAGTAATAAAATTTGAATTTTGAAACAAGTATATTGCTTGGGTGGGGAAAGCACCGGCTAGGGGAGTATGATATGTTAACAACCATACTAGTCCACAACCATATGAATATTGCTGTAACTTCTATCGGGGAGTATTCAAAGTTATATAGAATTCACAAGAAACATAATTTAAGCTTGTCCAAGGACAACAAAATTAACAATAAGTGTGGGTAGAGAATAGAGAGGCTAACTATGGGATAACAATAAAAGTCTTTTAGAAAAACCATTTTCTAGAGCTTACTTCATGCGCCAGCTTTGCACTAGTGGTAGCTAGGACTAAAGTTGAGCCCGCGGGCCAAAGGCACGACCCAAAGCACGGTGATTTAGCCCGGCCCGAGCACGACACGGCCCGATCCAAACCGTGTCTATGCTGACCCAAAGCATGTAGCGAGCTGTGCTTGGGCCGACCCTTCGGCCCGCCCGACAGCATGGCCCGACACGCTTTTAACAGCAAACACGATGTCAATCCGGTATCAGATAACTTGTGAAACTTGAAGTATCAAGTTTTGTGACTTGTGAAACTTGTGCCTTTTGGCATGTGAAATATGTTCTGTGAGTATATTGTGTTATGTGAATTATGAAGTATCAATATCTGTAACTTGAATGTGATTTACTTATGTTTTGTTGAATTCTGTATTAAATTTGATGTTTTTCATATAGCGGATCATGAGTCGGCTCAAAGGACTATTGGGCCTCGTGCTTTTCGGCTGTTCCGGCCTGAAAATCAGCCCACATGCCATGCCTGGGCCGTCAGGCAGGCACGGTGGCTTGTGGAGGGACGATCCGATGGCCCGCGGGCCATAGGGGCCCATGCTCTATCAGACAGTGCCTAGCACGGGCCCGTGCTGAACCAGGCCAGTCCGGCCCGTTGCTCATCTTTGGCTAGGACGTTCTGGCCTATAGCTATACTACGCACCTGAACGCAGAGGATTACAAAGAACGAATAAGAGTATAAGACTATCACCAGGTGTTGCCTATTGTCTAAGGCCTTGTTTAGTTCACCTCGAAAACCAAAAACTTTTCAAGATTACCCGTCACATTAAATCTTGAAGCACATGCATGAAGCATTAGATATAGATGAAAATAAAAACTAATTGCACAGTTTACCTGTAAATCACGAGATGAATCTTTTGACCCTAGTTAGTCCATTATTGAATAATATTTGTCAAATAAAAACGAAAATGCTACAGTGCCGAAATCCGAAATTTTTTCGGAAATAAAAAAGGCCTAAGAGCTTATTCGATTGTTTAAAAAGTCATGGTTAAAAATACTATTCGATGATTTATTACGAGAAAAAACAGTGCTGGCTGATAGAAAAAGTACACCTTACAAAAGAAGCGAATAGAGCCTAACTCTAGAACTTGTGGAGCACGCAACAAACAAGAGCAACCTATAGCTAGGGGTATGCCCAAGGTCGTAGATTATCGATAGATAGGTGCGCAAGCTACGAACTAGATGGTGACGCAAGACAAAGACAAGGATTTTATTCAGGTTCGGACGCTGTGAGGGCGTAATACCTACGTCTTGCGTCTGATTGTATTGATGGTATGAGATATAATGTGTTCCTGGGGGTCCCGTGCCCCACCTTATATAGTTCGGGAGGCAGGATTACAAATCTGGAAACTAATCTTAGTCGGTTATAATTGCCATAGATGGTTGGACATCAATCCATATTCTAACCGATAAGGATCTTACTTGATCTTCACGTTCACCTTCCTTACGCAGAACTCTGAACAGATCGACCAAGCAACGACTCATCTTCTAATAGGCCAATCTTTTCAACTCAAATCTAGCTGTAAGGGTATAGGAGTTTATATGCCTAGACCATCTCTACGCTATTAATCACTGCTCTGATCCCATTCCTTAAGCTAGAGGAAAGGTGGAAAGGAAGGGAGCCAAAAGTCAAGGGACCCAAGGAAATTAATGCTAAACACTCCTTATTCTTTTCATTAATAATATGCCTTTGTATATAGAGGTTATAAATTTATTCCAAAGGCAATTAATAGATTGGTTCGTGGATAGGAGTCAAATAATATTAGAATTCCTACTAACTAATAGATTGGTTCTCTAAATAGAGTCCAACCATTTTACTACTCCTATTTTCATATCGTGATCCTTAACTAATTGACCATTTCTTTATTCCTTTTTCCTTCGATAATTATGTTTTGTTGGCCATGACATGTCTGCTCGTTTGCTGAACCAGCTCGTCCTCAATCTGCAATCTTTGATGAATGTTGCATCCTCCCATGAAGTTTATGTATCCAGTTGATTTGCCCATTTGATAAGTAATCGGAGGGTGCCTCTATAAAGTCAAATGCAGTAGTATCTTTTTTTTTTTCTCTGGCTGTGGTCTGCATGTCCTCCGTGGATGATTGGTAATAGTGGCGGTTGTTTAAGCTATTGTCCATGGAATTGCTTGAGTAGACTTATACATGGCAAACACTCTGGATTTTGCTAGATGGTGGCAATTTCCGTCGGTAAGCAATTAGGCCTTGTTTGGATGTTGCTGTATTCACTTTAATCCATGTGTGTTGTTGTGGATTGGGGTGAAATTTAGTTCAAGTTCTACTCCAATCCACCTCAACACATGTGGATTGATGTGAATATGACTACATCCAAACAAGACCTTAAGTGTATTCTTTCTATGATTCTGTGTATGTCGCAAAAATATTTAGGAGATAATTTTGTTTTGTTATTGGTTTCTATTGCTATGGCTTGTCAGGCTGGGAGTTTTAGCTATACCCAAGCTCTGAGTTGAAGCGTCGCTCAGTGCCCTTTTGTTTTTTAGTGCTTTTAATAATAGTTTTGGGCTTCTTGCAACCTTTCATGAGTGATAGTCAATAAATCACCCCTTTCAGTTTCAGTAAGTCTTCCAACGTTGTATTTTCGTTCTATCAATTTCAAATGTTTTTATTAATTGTTGGTATGTTGTGTGTAATTCTAGTGATAGGATGTTTTGTAGCAAAATACTGTTCAAGGTAGCCATTGTATCTAATCTTTGGGTTTATCATCTAAAAAGCAACGTAAATACATTATGATTACCTTGTTGACGACTCCTGGTTGTCCATCTTATTTGAGGGTGATATGCTGAATTCATGTTTAAATTAATTAACCTCTGATAAGTTGGAACAATTCCTTTCAAAATTTGATTGTTAGGACCATTGGCTCATCCGTACACAACCACTACAATAGTCCGGAACATCTGAACCGTCCGATTGTCTCCATGGCAGCGTTGGTCCTCGGGGTGAAAATTCAGCAAAGGCAAATCTCAGTAAGCTTGAGTCAGATCTGATTCAGTGTTGCTGCACCAAGAACCGAGGAGAACATGGCAGGGGAAGGCAACGGCCGCGCGGAGCTTCCTAGGATCGCGGTGATCGGCGCCGGCATCTTTGCGCGCACGCAGTACATCCCAAGGCTCCGCGAGATCGCGCACCTCGTCGTCCTCAAGGCCATCTGGAGCCGCACCCAGGTGTGTCCCCATTCCCCCCCACAAATTCACGGTTCAATCAGTCCCTCGGCATGAAGCATTGGAAATCGCTGTAACTACTGCTCTACATGCTGGCAGTCTGCATTCCCTGCTTCGGCGCTGTGCGTGATGCATTGCTGCAACTGCAAAGTGGGATTGTAGTGTCTGACCATTTTTGCACATTCCTTCAGGAATCTGCAAAGGCGGCCGCGGAGCTTGCTCGTGACTTCGCGCCCGATATTGAGTGCAAATGGGGTGATGTGGGCCTGGAGGAGATCATGGGAGATAGTTCAATCATGGGCGTTGCTGTTGTTCTCGCTGGGCAAGTCCAGGTTGGTGTTTCCCACTTCGAATAGTTGACATAGCATGAAGGATTACTGTCTAGTTCACTACGCAATTACATGATCAAGCCAAGCAACAAACTTTTTTAATGCACTTTGAAATTTTACTATCAGTGGTCGTATCCTCTGTCCTTAGATTTCTTCATACAAAGCTAGTATTAAGGTTTACAATTTTGCTCACTGTTCCAGATAACTACTCCTCCCATCCCAAATTATAAGTCATTACAAGAATCTTGGAAGTCAAAGCATATCAAGTTTGACCAAAGTTATAGAAAGAATTAAAAAGATTTGTGAAATCACTATGAAAATATAATTAATGAAGAATCTAATGGTATTTAGTTGATATCATAATGTTAATATCTTATCATATAAATTTGGTCAAACTTGAGATGTTTTGACTGTCCAAGTTTCTTGGAATGACTTATAATTTGGGATGAAGGGAGTACTATTTTATGCTAACTGGAATTTCTTGTTGTTTTTTTATCATCCACAAGCATACTACAGCTGTGTTTTCAGTGCTCCATTTCTTTCAATAACTAATTGTTCAATATTTCGCGCAATTCTCCGTGTCATATCTATTTGTCCAATGATAGTGTTCCAAAAATCATTTTATGTTAACTGCTTTCTTAATTCCACTTCACTTCTGGATCAAAGAAATGATACTATCAGAGGCAGAGCTTAGTGAGGGGCAAAGTGGGCCATGCATTTCACCACTTTTTAACTGCTAATGAAATACTAACCTGCTGTCCTTCTCCCTTCTCCTTGCATTTCATATCATATTGTTCCCCTCTCCTTTCATGCCCAGGCTCTGCCACTGGATCCTACGTTGGATTATAACGTCAATCTAACAACCTGTTGAGTCTTCAAGAGTCTTACCCACTTACGGTATTGTCCAAACCTGCAGGTTGAGCTTTCCCTAAAGATGCTCAAGGCTGGAAAACATGTTATTCAAGGTAAATAAAAATACAAAATTGATCTTAATGACATGATTTGCAGTACTTTAGTAGCTGCAATGAAAGGGGAGTCCAATTCATCCTTAAGCAAAAAAAGGCTCTAATTCTTTCTCTTTTTATCTTATTAGTTTGCATTTTTCTGCTCAATGTAAATAGCCAATTCTGTCAAATGTTCTAATTTGTTTATTGCTGTTTGCATGATATATTTTCCTGTGGCATGAAGAGAAACCTGCTTCTGGATGTAAGTACATTTTGCTTTCTTTATATCTTTTATTAGCGTTATAGTGGACAGAAGGTACATCTGATATGCATTGTCATAAAAATTTTAGCAACAACAGAAGCAGAAACTGCACTGTCAATCTACAACTCATTTCCAAACCAGTTCCCGCATAAACCCATTTGGGCTGTTGGAGAGAACTACAGATTTGAACCTGCCTTTATTGAGGTACAGTCGCATTTTTTTTGGACACCCCAGTTAGTGTTTAACTAATTTATGTCGGTCATCTAATCTGTTTATTCTTATCTACAGTCAAGCAAGCTGATCAATGATATCGGGGATATGATGCACATCCAAGTTATCATCGAAGGGTCAATGAACAGTTCGAACCCATATTTCAATAGCACCTGGAGACGCAATTTTGTGGTAAGGAACATTACTGTGCATCCCCCCCCCGCCCCCCTGTGGTTGGGTATAAAATTTAAAATTCCAAGCTGCAGCACAAATATGTGAACTAGACAATGGGTAAGGACTAGTTAAGTTTCAGATTACTGGAATACCTCATGTGAGGTTCATTTGTTATACAAACTATATGCTAATGTTACTAAACATTAGGTATTTGATTGTCAAACCGAAAGGCATCTTTTTCCTACAAAACTATCATCTTATGAATTACAGTGCAATATAATTTGCATACCTTTTCTATTCAATGTGAATTTAACTTTCTAGTCAATAAAACTGTACTACTCTGTTTGCTCGTCGAATTTCTATTTTACAGTACAATTCAATTAAAAATAGGTGCAGGTAGCATATGGTATGTCACATTTAACTAAATTCTCTAGTTCTCAGTTGGCATTTGCTATATTACAATAATCTTTCTGCTGGATCATTCGAGTTCTGCAGTTTTGAGAGATCCAAACACTTTTGTAGATGCCCTTTTCAGTAACTATACTCCTGCAAATATTTTCTGCTGTCCTCTGCAAATGATGTATCACCCAGAGCAGTATAGAAATGTTTCATTGTATTTTAAATCAAGATGCTGCCCTTGCCCTTACTTTGATAACTTTACATTGCAGGGTGGTTTCATTCTGGACATGGGTGTTCACTTCATTGCAGGACTACGAATGGTAATTTCTCCATGTTATATTTCAAAGTTTGAAAAAATATGGATCATGTTCTGGCATCCCACATCAACATTGCTGAGTTAATATCTGTAATCAATTTTTTGAATTTGGCATCCCACATCAACATAGAAAGTTGAAGTGGTCGGATTTGCCGCCTTGGAACTTTTTTGATAGTTATATCCTTTGCTCAACTGGCTTATCAATGTTTCTACTTACTGAATTGATGTGCCATTTAAGATGACAAATTCATTCACTAATTCCCTTTCTCTAACAGCTTGTAGGTTCAGAAATCACAAGTGTATCATCTATCTCGCGTCATGTGGATATGACTTTGCCGCCACCAGATAACATATGTTCCCTTTTGTAAGTTTCCGAAATAGAAAGTGATTCGTGAACCAATTTGTTTTCATATCTGACAGATGTTTGATGACTTTATGCAGCCAACTGGAAAATGGATGTGCTGGTGTCTTTGTGTTTGCAGTCAATTCAAGATCGCCAAAGGTTGAACTGAATCCCATTCTAAATCCTTTATGGCAATCACATATGCCATTCTATCTAATATAACAAATTTATATATCTTTGGTCACATACTCTCTTAGTGTTTCTCAGTTCGTTAGTAATTACACAGATATTATGGCGGGTTGATGGAACAAAAGGAACAATTCAGGTAGAACGTGGAGTTGATAGTGGAAAACATGGCTACCAGGTAAAAAGACCATTTTTTTTCTGAATATATCACTTGAGCTAATGCTTGCTATCTTTGCTGCACTGTTTATGCAGTTGCACAGTACTGCCATAAAGGTTTTTCCTCTTTGTTTTATTTTCACCATATTATGATAGTTCTGTATGACAGTGTTATTAATGAAATTGATTGTTACAAGTAGTTCTGTTCAAACAAATATACTTGTGTGTTGTACCTGGTGTCACAGGATATATGGGCCTCGATATCATGGGCTTTAGGCCTTGTGGTTTTGGGCTATCATGTTGCATAGGAGTATTGAGTGATAGCCATAAAAGGAGTGTGGAAAGACAGAGAAGGGAGAACAGAAAATATTTAGAAACACGAACGGGTCAGGAAGGTGTTCTTCCTCGCTATTGAGATCCTATCCTCCGATTTCCTCTGTGATTAGCTCATGCCTGTGGTTCGATCTCGCCGTGGGTGGTGACATTGTGCATAAATACTTTATTTATGAACCACCTCATGCATTTGCAGGTGTTATTCTCTGGTGAAAATGGGCAGTGCCAGAAGACATTTTACCCGTTCTGTGGAGTGAATGAAGAACTGAAGACATTTGTCCATGACATGTTGGCGGCTGACAAAGTACTGCTATTGTGTTAATCAATTTCAAATTATTTTAGTCTCTCCTTTCATGAAGAAGCATTCATCGTGATACCTTGGACTTCCTCTTTTGAAAAAGAAACCATGATCTACCTAAGTTGCAGATGTTGTTCCATACTTCCATTTAGGCAATATAATATTGCCACATAAAGTTTGAAGTGTAGGAGAGTCCAGGTGCTATTGAACACTTGTTAGCATATGAAATTAACTCAAAATTATCCTCGTATAGAACGTCTTGTTAGTTTGTATGAATTGGAATTGACACAAGAAAGTTGATTCTTTACTTTGCTTCATTCCATCTTTTAAAAAAACTGCTCCATTCCGGTTTTTAAGTTTGGTACTAAACAAAAATTGTGATGCAGGATGGAGATCACAAGGCTGAACCCCGCAGTTCTTATGTCGAAGGTGCTCGTGATGTTGCCGTGCTAGAAGCCATGTTGGAATCTAGTGCGAAGCAAGGAGCCCCAGTTCAAGTGAAGAGATTCTAACAGTCTGAATCACATAAAAGGAGAGTACGTTTCTTCAAGGGTAATTTGTCCATTGGAACATCATAGATTTTTAGTAGTAAAATGAGCATTGTTCCAAATTTATGTTCGAGGGTATATATGAAATATATATAATGGTAAAGTGGTTCATAGAATCAACATTCTTTCACTGAGATCTACCATGTTTGCCCAGGTATATTTAACCTAATAAAAATCATGTTCCTTTCCTTATAAGAACCGCATCTTTTGTTCCTTGTTTACCTTTTTTTTGGCTGCAGCTCTGCAAAGGCGACTTACTTTTTTTTTTGTGAAAAATCAAGCTGAAATAAGTCTTGAGACAATCGACGTCTGATCTGTGATTTATATATCGAACATTTGCGTTCATGAGAAATTGAAGGTTGCTACCATACAGAATTAACCTGAGCTCTATCAGCCTAATCTGTCATTGGTCTGTTATGGAAGTGTTTAGGACTGCTCAACAAACTAAGCTCCATAAACTCCATTTTATAACTTCATTGTCTTTTCCTCGGATAGAGTGCGTGAAACTGAAACGGTTTGGCTAAACAATGTGGAGCGGAGTTAAAAAAAACGTAGAGTGAAGCAGTCCCAAACACCCCTATATGGGGAGATGAAGTCGCTAGGGCCACCTGTCAGGACTTGGCACTAAAATGGTATCCAAGCTTTCAAATCACGATTTTCATGGATTTGGTACAGTTCTAGTCCTAGAAAAAAGTTATAGAAGCTATCGCGAGAGCTGATGTTCCTTGTATTTTAGGATTAATTAATTAAAAAAAGAAATTGAAACTTGTACATATATTAGGAGATAAACTATTAACATGTTATACATCGTAGGAGGTACCAAATATAATTGTACAAGAGTGTGAATTAGAATATTGTAGATGGAAGCATTTTAGAGCATATTTGGCAAGGCTCCGGGGGTATTGCTCTTTCGCTGGAGCCAAAGCCAAGATGTGGGAGTGACAAAACGCAGCTCAGCATCCGTATGACTCAATGACTCCGGCTTATAAGCTCATCTAGTCAGTATGAGAAGCGCTCCTCGCACAAACGTCTGATTTGGCTCCTTTGGCTCTGGTTCCAACCTTAATGAGTAAGAAGTGCTGGGGTGCTTAAAAAAACAGCAAACAGGATGCCTTGATAGTCTCTTGTGAGCTTCTGGAAAAAGTTTAAAAGTCTGCTTTTTATGTATTTGCTTTTAAAATTAATCAAATGTGTAATACCTATGACATCCTTCAAGTTTGTAGACAGTCGATGCATGCATAATACCTACTTAATTCACTGGAGATTCTGACTTCACATGACAGCGTTCGAGTTACGGTGTCTACAATACAGTTGATGCATGCATGCTATTCTCAACACTAAATTTGTAGACAGAAAAATAATAGGAGAATTATTTGCAGAACGCAAATATTTTAGTGACCGTTGTAAACAGCATATAATGCATGATTAAGTTGATCGTGATGCTTTCTTAATCTTTGTAGCTGTTTAGTTGACAACTTCATTTCTTGCTTTCTTGTCATTTGAGTTCATTGCACATGTTTATGTTATAATAGTAAAGTAACATCAAGATAAGAATTACGATTAGAAGCAACAAAGATATTGTGTGTGCTTCTCAAATCTCAAGTGGTGCAAGTAGAGGCCCTAAAGACATTGACATCTAGGTTTACTTTAACAAGTACATGGAACTACTGATTGACTTCATGTTTTATTTCCATGGTTGTATATGTCATGGAGAGGAACTTGGAGTTGTACTGATACACTATATAGTATCTAAGGCCTTGTTTAGTTCCGATTTTTTTTGGATTTCGGCACTGTAGCATTTTCGTTTTTATTTGACAAATATTATCTAATCATGGACTAACTAGGCTCAAAAGATTCATCTCGTGATTTACAGACAAACTGTGTAATTAGTTTTTATTTTCGTTTATATCTAATGCTTTATGCATGTGCTATAAGATTTGGTGTGACGAGAAATCTTGAAAATTTTTTGGTTTTCGGGGTGAACTAAACAAGGCCTAAGCAGTCTGTCTTGGATGTTTCGTTCTCAGGCACCCCTTTTGCTGTCACAATGTCAAAGGGGATTAAAATTGAGGAGTGAAAGGTCTCCAAGAAGCAAGCATTTACATTTATTTGACGTGACCAGACCTGTACGTACGCACAACCCCGTAGGATTTGTAACCCCAGATAATGAACTGGGGTCTATAAGCAACTAAATGGTTTGAACATGTGCCTGTTGCAAAAGGTTTACAAAACCGGGAGGAACATTATACGACCAGGACTTGGTACTCCTGCTTCTGCAATGGATAAAAAACAGCATAGATCAAGTCAGCATGTTTTACTTGAATTGGCTACAGTCTGGGAGCTATATTCTTTTCTTGTTGCTCCCGGCTTTGTTTATCAACCTCTCTTTTTAATTTTGTGCATACTTTCTGTGATCTATATTGGTTTCCTTTACTGTTCTTTTTTAGGGGTAAAGAAAAGGTCTAAGCACGGCAACTCAATGCAATTCTAGTTCTTCATATTTGACTTGTTTTGGGCAGCTCTTCATTTTCTTTGGGTCGTCTTACTACTTGATGAGAATGTAGTGGACGGTGTTTTAATTTGTTTCAGACATGAAGGATGGCTGTTACATGGACATATCTTGTCGGTGTTTTCCCCCGGGGGGTTACACCAACGAGTAAATTTGTATGCGTGCTCCCTTTCCCGGATGGTGATGCAAGAAGACACAGAGATTTATCCTGGTTCGGGCAAGAGAAGGCCCTACGTCCAGCGGGGGGAGAGAGTTTGTATTATCTTGCACCTAAGTGCTCGTACAGGGGCGAATACAAGCGTGGTATGAAGTGTGGAGCTCTAGTACGTATGAGCGTGGTCTTGTGTTGTGTTCCTGTTCTATTCCTGAGTCCCTCCTTTTATAGTTCCAAGGAAGGTCCTAGGGTACATGTATAGGTGTAGGAATTGGAGTCGATAGCAGCATGGAGCGCTGACCTACTCGTGGTTTCCGTACCGGCATGACCTCGAGCCGTCCTGTCTTAATAGCCCGGTGATGATCACGCGTGCCCCTACATTCTGCTCTGCGCGCCGTCTTGGATTGGTTCGGCGGACGCACGCTTATACGGCTCGGCGGCAAATCCGGCGGAGCGGTTACAGCGTGGTCAGTCGATGCCCGACTCGTCTCCAGGAAGGAGCCTGGTGAAGTCGAGGGTCGGACGCCGTACGAGGTGTTGATGTCTGGAGCGCTGACCCTGGGTGTCTCGAGGGGGTCCCGATTAGACGTTCCATCCTTGTTTCCCGCGTCCTGACACGCCCTGGGTCGTTCGGTGGGAAGGCTGCAAAAAGAACGATGGGACAGAAGCCTCCCGTGACCCGTGTGTTAGGTGGGGAAGCGTCAGGTGCATTAAATGCCCTGGCTCTCGTGCGTGCGTCAGGCGGCGAACAGTGTCCTTGCGCTCGACGCCTCTCGGTTCGCTCGAGCCCGCTTCCGTATTCGACGGCAGTTGTCGCTCGAGCCCTGACCGATTCGCTCGACGCTATTTCCGTCTTCGAGGCTGCGACCGTCGATGGCCGCGCGTGTGTACGGATGGTCTCGTTATACGCATTGGTGAGGGTACCCCTTGTTGATACCCTCGACAGTAGCCCCCGAGTCTTCATTCGAGCGCTGGCGCTCGAGTGGAGGCTTTCGTTTTTACGGTCGAGCTTCCACGGGGGCGCGCGAGCGACCCCGCGGGGGTAGCCCCCGAGCCCTCGAGGGAGTATTTAACTCCTTCGAGGGTTATTTTGCCAAATTTGCAGAAACGCTGTCGACACTCGTGGTGGAAGGTTCTGTTCGGCTTTGCCTTGCGTGGAGGTTTCGACGTACTCTCGATAGAGCGAGCGTCTTCCACCCTAGATTGAGTTCCTAGTTCGAGGGGGTCAGCTGTAGCCCGGAGGCGTCCTCATAAAGCAGGGTCGACGTGGTCGGGGATACCGGTCTCATTCGATAGAGTCCAGCGGCTCGATGCCTCCCTTCGGGGGGATTCCTCTCGACTGTCTCGACCCTACCTTGGACATCGCCAGCGAGTCCTCGAGGCGGGCCTCGATTTTCGACCACTCGCTGGGGATCCCTGACTCTTGGTGCTCGAGATCGGCTGTCGAACCCTTTCGACGGGCCAACCATCGACCTCTCGAGACTATCCTGGGCGCATACCTTGGCTTACGAAGTAAGGAAACTGCCGTGCCGGTTCGTCTTTCTGCCAGTTGGGCGCACCTTTTGAGGTAAGTGACGTTGCGACACTGTATCGGCGAGGAATTCAGAGCGTCCGGCCTGTGAGGAGAGAAAGGACCGTTAGACGGCGCATTTATGGGAGGGAGTTACCTTATTTCTCGGATCTGTCTGTTGGCGGACCGCTGCCTATAAATACGTCGTGGCGTCGCCGCCGTTCCTCTCCCTTCCGCCTTCTCGCTTTTATTCTCTCGTTGCCTTTGCTTTCTCGCCGTCTCACGCGCACACGCCTCCTCGAGCTGTAGTGAATCTACCGTCCCTCCAGCCGAGATGCCTGTAAGACTCGTCGCCGCCGACGACTGGCGCCCGTCGTCGATGACGGAGCGCCGGTTGTTAGAGCTTGAGAAAGAGGGACTGCTGCGCCGCCGTACCTCGCTATCGTCGCCAGAGTGGATCGTGCCGCCGGCGAGTCACAGGGGGCCTCAGCCGCCCGAGGGCTACGTGGTGTCGTTCGCCAAGTTCCACCGCCACGGTCTGGGCGCGCCCCCGAGCCGCTTCATGCGGGCCCTCTGCTTCCATTATGGGGTGGAGCTCCAGCACTTCTCTCCGAATGCCATCACCGTAGCGGCGGTCTTCGCCGCCGTGTGTGAGGGCTACTTGGGGATGATGCCGCACTGGGAGCTGTGGCTCCACCTCTACAGGGGCGAGCTTTTCCATGCCCCCACCGGAACCACGGGCGTAAGGAAGCCCGTGCGGGCGGGATGCCTCAATCTGGTGCAGAAGACGGGGAAGACGGACAGGCCGCGGGAGTACATCCCGGTAGGGTTATCGACCAACTACGCCGGCTGGGACTCCCAGTGGTTTTACCTGCGGAACGATGACAACCTCCTGCCTTCCTACTCGGGCCGTCTGATCATGGAGCGTCCAGCGGATTGGACATACAGCGTCGTCCAAGCTCATCAATCTCGGCTCGACCCCCTCCTCGACGCCCTGAAGAAGCTTCGCCAGGAGGGTTTGACCGCCGCTCTCGTCCTCTCGGCCGTCCATCACCAGAGAGTTCTCCCTTTGATGTCTCGACCGTTGAGGATGGACGAGATGGGCCCTGGCGTCTCATCTCGGGACCTCGAGGCGTGTCGGATGTCCAACGAGGCTCCGGCGGACGACGAAGTCGCGGCCCGAGTCAGGGCTGCAATTGCCGGTGATTTTCAGCCGGAGCACGTTAACGGCTTCCCCATGAGACCTGACGCAGGCTCGATCGATTTGGTACGCTTTCTTCTTGCGCGCAGCCTCGATTCTGGGTTTCCTTTCTCCCCTCTCTTTTTTCTAAGTCTACCTTAGTTTTGGCAGGGTCGGATTGATGTCCGGTCCTCGAGGCCTCCGGTAAAGGAGGACGAGGTCGATTGTGACAAACGGCGCCAATCTGCCGAAAAGCTAAAGTCTGCCAAGGACTCTGCAAAGAAGGGGGAGAAGAAGAAGAACCTCGACCGCCAAGCATTAGAGGCGCGTCGAGCCAAATCCAGGCAGAGGGGGGAGCCTGAGGAAGAATCTCCTAACGATGATGACGATGACGACGAGGACAGCGACGACTCCGAGGGGATGGCGTCGCGCCTCGATCGGATTCTCGAGGGCCCGCCTCGAGGTGACGTCGACGCCTCCCGGACGGAGGCGCCAGAGGAGGGTCCGAGCGGATCTCGTCGCCCCCGGGCCGACACCCCTCCCGCGCCCAAGGCGGGCCAAGACGCACCGCGCCCTCCCCCGGTGCCCAGGGAGAGCGGTCTGGCTAGGCCCCAGGCGTCGGGGCCACTAACTCGTGGTCGCGCCGCGGCCTCTGAGAAAGGAGATGCCGGCCGTAGGAGCGCCAGTCCCGGCGCCTGCCAGGCGGGGACCGACGCGCCTAAGCCAGCGCCTGCCCTCGAGGGGCTTGGAGCCCTGACGCGGGATGGCTCGAGGCCCACTGGTCGGGGAGGCAGGAGGCGAGCCGTTCTCCCTGTGGGGTAAGCCTTTTTGATGTTGCGGTTTTTGTCTTCCCATTCTTCCACCTTTCCTCATATGCCAACCTTTTCTCAGGTTAAAGCGGACCCTTGAGCAGGCCCAACCGTCCATGGCAAAGAGGCTCAAAACGGGTGCCGCCTCCAAGGAACCAGGTTCGTAGTTTATTTCTGGGCGTTGCGATATTCTTGTGTCGGTTATCATAACGTCTGACCCTTACCCTTTGTTTCGTAGGCTCCTCCAGCTCCCAACCTCCAGCCGGCGTCGAGAGGGCTCCGTCTCGTCCCGCGCCTACTCCGTCGTCGCCGACTCGTGATGAGGCGCCCCGGACGCAAGCGTCAGAGGGAGCCCCCGAGCCCCCTCGATTGGGGGTCGAGGGGGAACCCATCACCATCAGCGATACGTCCGATGGTAACGAAGCGTCTGGGGGCGCTCGCCCTATGGAGGAGGAAGCGTCGACCCCCAACGTCGCGGGATCGACTCCCTGGCCCGCCGGCCTCCGCACCCTCGAGGAGCAGAAGAAGAAGAGGGAGGAGGATGAGCAGCGGGAGCGCGAGGCGGCGCGGCAGGCGTAGGAGCATGAGGCTCAGCAACAGCAACAACAACAGCAGCAGCAGCAACAGCAACAGCAGCAGCAGCAACAGCAACAACCGCAGGAGCAACCGCAGCAGCAGCAGCAGCAACCACCGCAGCAGCAACTGCAGCAGCAGCAGGCGGGCTAAGAGGAAGGACCGCTCGAGCCTCCACCACAAGGTTCGGCCCAGCCAGTGCCACCGGAGCCGCAAGAGCTCGGCGAGGAGGAGGACCTGCCGGTGTACGGCCCCCCAACCCCGGCGTGGCTCCTCCCGGGGGCACCTGCCGCGATCCGGGCAGAGCCGGGGCGAGCGGATGGAGTGGTGGCGCTCGCCTGCCTGAAGCGCACGCCCCCCGACCCCGAGTCCGATATCAAGAGGACAATTTACGGCATGGACGGGATCGCCCCAGGGTTCCTCCGGGAACGTCGGGCGTGGGAGGACCGCTTTCCTTCCGAGGAGGATGAAATTGGGGCATCGGGGACCAAGGATGGAACCTGGAAGACGGTGGACGACGACGGACGGTTCCCATGCCGCGTCGACCTGTTCCTGCACCATGGGGGCTCCCTCAAGACCGTCGAGGGCCTCATCCGCGGCGTTAAGGCGCGGGCTGACCGGGAGATGGAGCACTGGTGCCCCGACCTCATCCGTATCCGGGCCTCCCACGACCCGTCTGAGCCCGACATCTTCCTCGACGATCGGAAGGAGGCGGAGAAGTGGGAACACATCGAGGAGCTCCGCCTTTGGATGAAGCATGTGGTGGGGCTCCTCTCGGACGTTATCAACAACGGGCTCGGCCCGGCTTATTTCGTAAGTGTTTCTCGAACTCCAATCCTCATGGTGCTTTCTGGTTTCTGTATTCTAATCCATCCGACTCTTGATTCGCAGGATATGAAAGAGACCTCCCGCATCAAGTCCAGCTTCATACACGCCACGAGGGGCGGTTGGGAGCATCTCCCCCTCCTCAAGGATCAACTCCTCGAGTCGCAGGAAAAGCTCCTTAAAGCTTACAAAGATCTCATAGCACTCGAGGAGGAGAAGAAGGCGAGGGAGGCTGCCCTGGCTGAGGCCCGAGAGGCCTCGAAGAAGGCGGAGGAGGAGAAGATGCAGCTACGGGAGCGGGCTCTTACGGTCGAGGAAGCCGCGTCCAGAGCCCGGGAGGAGGCCCTGTCCTACAAGAGCGTTATCGCGGATCTGGACAAGGAGAAGGGCCTCCTTAAATCCGACCTGGACTCTCTCCGAGAGTCCTTCCGAAAGATGAAGGTGGAGCATGTGAACGGCGAGGTCGCCAGGGGCGCCGCAGAGGAAGCCAAGAAGAAGGCCCTCGAAGATCTCGAGGCGGAGCGGGCTCGATCCCGCAGTCTCTCTAACGACGTCGAGCGTCTGAAGGGAGAATTGCTGGAGAAGAGTGGGGCCATTGCTCAGGCTGGCAAGGCGATCGAGGATCTCCGCATTGCCAACACCGAGCTGGCACGCTCCAACAAAGAGATCGAGGGGGCCAACACCAGGCTGGTCGGCGAGAACACGGCCCTCGAGGAGACCGTACGCGGTATGTTTCCTCTATCAGATTTATTTTTCCGAGGTGTGCTTAGTTTTTCCTAAGGTCTCTTTGTATTGGCTTTTACAGGGCTTAAGGACGAGCTCCTGGCCGCCCAAGCCGAGGCTCGCAACGCCAAGGCTCAGCTCGAGGCGGAGGTTGCTTTGAACCGTCGAGTACGGACAGCGATAAGTGATCTCTCGACCTCTTGGGAGGTCGAGCCTATGGATGAGTCGAGGGAGGACGCTCGAGGCGACGCCCTGGTCGACCAGTTGTGCTACATAGGCGCGACGCTGCGAGATCGGGTGCGGGACGCTCTCCACATCGGGGTGAAGCGGGCGATGGCGGTTGTCTGCTCGGGCTTCTCCTACGACATGGAGGTGGTGTCCCATGGATTCGTCACCGACATCTCCAAGACCGACGCAGAGAACGAGGAGAGGCTCAATGCCTTGATCGACGACGCGGAGGCTCCTGGGAAAGGTTGGCCAAGCTTTTCGAGCCTGAGGTGCTCCCTCCTGAGGCTAGCTCGGGCGGAGGCGAGAGCGGTGAGGATCGTGCCGCGGACTGAGGCCTGCGAGCCTGCTCAGGGCGCCTGAGGCCCCTTGTACAATACTTTGTTAATTCTGTGGGTAACTGATGCTGTATCACTTTCGTAATTGTTAGATGCTTATTTTGTCTTTCCGCTTGATGCTTTCGTTTCTCTTTGCGCCTACGTTTGTATCCCTTGCTCGATTTTTCGTAAAAGACCACCTCGATCACTTCAATGGTGGGGAAGCGAGTAGAGTTTCCGTAGCTCGGGGGCGTAGGAGTTCTCCAGCTCGTTGTCCCTCGGCCTTTGAGGGGCTCGAGGTGCCTTAGCTACTCGAACCGTGCAAAGTTTACTACGTAAGAAAAGAAAACTTCTTGGTTTTTTCGATACTCGGGGGGGGGGGGGGGTGTCGTCCCCCTGGTAGCCCCCGAGGGGGTGCTGACTATGATGGGTCATAGTCGGCGCCCCCTTTTAACGTCGAGATCGTGACTTATTAATCTTCTCGGCGCAAAGAAAGAAGAATTGTTTCGAGGGAAAGACTTTATTTATTTATTCATTCGTTTACAAAGTCTTGGTACAAAGCGTACATAAGTTTAGAACTTCTAGGGGTAGAATCGACGTAGCTGTTCGATGTTCCATGCGTTGGTGAGAATTGCCCCCTTTTCGTCCGCCAGCTTGTACGTTCCCGGCTTCAGGACCTCGGCTACCACGTACGGACCTTCCCAAGGCGGAGTCAGCTTGTGGCGTCCCTGATTGCTTTGCCGGCGTCGTAGGACTAGGTCGCCCACGTTGAGGTCCCTCTTGCGCACATGCTTGTCGTGGTAGCGTCGAAGCCTTTGCTGATATCTGGCAGAGTTAAGGAGGGCCATGTCTCTAGCCTCCTCAAGTTGGTCGACCGCGTTTTCTTGAGTCTCTTTGTTCGATTGCTCGTTGTAGGCCTTGAGTCGAGGTGACCCATACTCGAGGTCTGTGGGGAGGATAGCCTCAGAGCCGTAGACCATGAAGAATGGGGTGTATTTTGTGGCCCTGCTTGGTGTTGTCCTAAGGCTCCATAGGACTGAGGAAAGCTCCTCGACCCATTTTTTGCCGAATTTCTTCAATCGATTGTAGATCCTTGGCTTGAGTCCTTGTAAAATCATGCCGTTGGCACGCTCGACTTGGCCGTTAGTTCGAGGGTGGGCTACTGCTGACCAGTTCACACGGATGTGATGCCGATCGCAGAAGTCCAAGAACTTTTTGCCGGTGAATTGGGTGCCGTTGTCGGTGATGATGACATTGGGGATCCCAAACCGATGGATAATGTCGGTGAAGAAAAGGACGGCCTGCTCGGAGCGGATGTTGGTGATGGGTCGAGCCTCGATCCATTTGGAGAACTTGTCAATGGCCACCAGCAAATGGGTGAATCCTCCTTTCGCCTTTTGTAGAGGTCCTACTAAATCGAGCCCCCACACCGCAAACGGCCAGGTAATGGGGATCATCTGAAGAGCGTGGGCAGGCAGATGCGTCTGCTTGGCGTAGAACTGACACCCGTGACATGATCGTACGAGCTCGATGGCGTCCGCCATGGCCGTTGGCCAGTAGAAGCCTTGTCGAAAAGCGTTCCCTATAAGGGTCCGTGGAGCGGCGTGGTGACCGCAAGCCCCCGAGTGCAGGTCATCGAGGAGTTTTCGGCCTTCTTCCACAGTGATGCAACGTTGTAAGACCCCCGTCGGGCTCCGTCGATATAGCTCGTTGTCTTCGCCATAGATCACATATGATTTGGCCCGTCGAGCGATACGACGAGCTTCTGACCTGTCTTCTGGCAACTCGCCGCGGATAAGGCAGTCGAGGAACGGTGTGCGCCAATCGAATGGTCGACCTGGTCATCGTTCTATCTCCATCATCTCTTCCACCATCAAGAGCGTATCGACAGCATTGGTTGGTTGGGCGGTGGTGGCGTCGACGCCAGCCCCCGTGCCCAGGTCGACGGATGGCTCGTGAAGATCTTTTGAAAATGCATCAGGCGGCACCGTGCCTCTGGTCGATGCGATCTTGGCGAGTTCGTCGGCTGCCTCGTTGTAGCGTCGAGCGACATGGACAAGCTCGAGACCGTGGAACCTGTCTTCGAGTCGACGGACCTCCTTGCAGTACGCTTCCATTTTTGGGTCGTGGCAGCTCGAGGTTTTCATTACTTGGTCGATGACGAGTTGGGAGTCACCTCGGACGTCGAGGCGTCGGACTCCTAACTCGATAGCGATCTTGAGACCGTTGACCAGGGCCTCATATTCTGCGACATTGTTAGATGCGGCAAAATGAATCCTGATTACATACCTCATGTGGACGCCTAAGGGTGAGATGAACAGCAGGCCGGCCCCGGCCCCAGTTTTCATGAGTGACCCGTCGAAATACATTGTCCACAGCTCCGCCTGGACCTGAGTCGGGGGAAGCTGGGAGTCCGTCCATTCCGCGACGAAGTCTACCAGGGCTTGCGATTTGATGGCCTTCCGAGGCGCGTAAGTGAGAGTCTCACTCATGAGCTCGACCGACCATTTTGCTATTCTTCCCGTGGCCTCTTTGCTCTGGATTATTTCTCCTAAAGGGAAAGACGAAACCACCGTGATGGGGTGACCGAGGAAGTAATGCTGCAGCTTGCGGCGGGCAAGGATTACGGCGTAGATCAACTTCTGGATTTGGGGATAACGCGCCTTGGTCTCCGAAAGCACCTCGCTGATGAAATAGACCGGCCTTTGGACCGGCAGCGCATGACCCTCCTCTTGTCTTTCGACCACCACCGCCGCGCTGACGACCTGGGTCGTCGACGCGACGTAGAGGAGCAGCGGCTCTGCAGGTTGAGGCGGAACCAGGACTGGTGCCGAGGTCAGCGTCTTCTTCAGCCTTTCGAGTGCTTCCTTGGCTTCGGGGGTCCAAGAAAAACGCTCGACCTTCTTTAGGAGTCGATATAATGGTAATGCCTTTTCTCCTAGTCTCGAGATGAAACGGCTCAGAGCCGCCAGGCACCCCGTGACTCTCTGTACACCCTTGATGTCTCGGATCGGCCCCATTCTCGTGATGGCCAAGACTTTCTCGGGGTTGGCCTCGATGCCGCGCTGCGAAACGATGTAACCTAGGAGCATGCCTCGAGGCACACCGAAAACGCACTTCTCGGGATTGAGCTTGATCCGGCTGGTGCGTAGGCAGCTAAAGGCAATCTCGAGGTCCTGGATCAGGTCTCCTCGTCGCTTTGACTTGACGACAATGTCGTCGACGTAGGCCTCGACCGTGGACCCTATATGTTCGCCAAACACGTGGAGCATGCAACGTTGATACGTGGCTCCCGCGTTTCGAAGCCCAAATGGCATGGTCACGTAGCAATACATCCCAAAAGGCGTGATGAAAGAGGTCGCGAGCTGGTCGGACTCCTTCATTTTTATTTGGTGGTAACCAGAATATGCATCAAGGAAAGAAAGGGTTTCACATCCCGCGGTAGAATCGACAATCTGATCAATGCGTGGCAATGGAAAGGGAACTTTTGGACATGCTTTATTCAGACTAGTATAATCGACACACATCCTCATTTTCCCATTCTTTTTCTTAACTAATACAGGGTTTGCTAACCAGTCAGGATGATGAACCTCCTTGATGAATCCGGCCGTCAAAAGCTTGTGGACTTCCTCGCCAATGATCTTGCGCTTCTCCTCGTCGAATCGGCGCAACCGCTGCTTCACTGGCTTGGAACCGGCTCGAATCTCCAAGGAGTGCTCGGTGACTTCCCTCGGTATGCCTGGCATGTCCGAGGGACTCCATGCAAACATGTCGGCATTTGCACGGAGAAAGTCGACGAGCACAGCTTCCTATTTGGGGTTGAGGTCGGTGCTGATCGTCAGCACTTTGCCGTCGGAGTTGTTGGGGTCGAGCGGGATCTTCTTGGTTCCTTCCGCCGCCTCGAAGCTGCCCGCGTGGCGCTTAGGCTCTGGAGCCTCAGCGGCCAGGGCCTCGAGCTTCGCGACGAGCTCGGTGGAGTTCTCGACCGCCTCCCCGTACTCGACGCACTCGACGTCGCACTCGTACGCATGCTCGAAGGAGGAACTGACAGTGATGACGCCTTTGGGACCGGGCATCTTCAGCTTCAAGTAGGTGTAGTTGGGTATAGCCATGAACTTGGCGTAGCCCGGGCGCCCGATGATGGCGTGGTACGTGCCTCGAAACCCAACCACCTCGAAGGTGAGGGTCTCCTTCCTGAAGTTGGCCGCCGTGCCGAAGCAGACCGGTAAGTCAATTCGACCTACTGGCAGCGCCTTTTTTCCTGGCACGACGCCATGGAACCCGCCAGCACTTGGTTGGAGCTTCCCTCTATCTATGCCGAGGAGGTCAAGGGTCTCGAGGTAGATGATGTTGAGGCTGCTACCGCCATCCATCAGCACTTTCGAGAGCCGGGTGTTGACGATGATGGGGTCGACGACGAGCGGGTAGACACCTGGGGCGACTACCTTGTCGGGGTGGTCTTCTCGGTCGAAAGTGATAGGAGTGCTTGACCAGCTAAGGTATTGGGGCACCGCCATTCTTGCTGCAAAGACTTCGCGACGCTCCCTTTTGCGCTGCCTCGTGGTCAATTGAGTCGAGGGCCCGCCATAGATCATGTAGCAGTCGTGGACGGCGGGGAAGCCGTCGTCATCTTTGTTGTCCTCCTTGCTGCCAGCCTTCTCTTTCTTGGAGTCATCACGCGTATCTTTTTTGAACCCCAGGCCGTCGAAATGCTTTCTCAGCATACGACAGTCCTTGAGCTTGTGGTTGGTGCTTCCCTTATGGTAAGGGCACGGCTCCTCCAACATCTTGTCAAAGATGCCTCCATCCGGAGGGCCTCGAGGTTTCTTTCGATCCATGGCGGCAACAAGGTTGTCATCGGAATCTTCCCGGTGGAACTGCCGCACTTTCTGCTTCTTTTTATTCTTCTTGAGGCCTCGACTAGGGGTCCCATCTTCTTCGATGGGCTGCTTGCCTTTTCTTCCTTCTGAGTTGAAGAAGGCGCCGACTGCCTCCTCCCCTGCCGCGTAGTTGGCTACTACGTCCATCAGCTCGTCGACGGTCTGAGGTCGATTGCGACCTAATTCCCGCACCAAGTCTCGACTGGTGGTGCCCGAGACAAACGCCAAGATGACGTCGTGGTCAGGGATGTGCGGCAGCTCAGTGCGCTGCTTCAAGAAGCGTCGAGCGTACTCCCGAAGAGTTTCTCCTGACTTCTGCTTGCACTTGCTGAGGTCCCATGAGTTCCCTGGTCGTATGTAGGTCCCTTTGAAGTTACCCTCGAAGACTCTGACCAGATCAACCTAGTTGTGGATCTGATTGGCAGGGAGTTCCTCGAGCCATCGACGGGCGGTGTCGGAGAGGAAAAGGGGTAGCTGTCTGATGATGGCTCGATCATCACCTCGAGCGCCACCTAGCTGACAGGCCAGCCTGAAGTCGGCCAGCCACAACTCTGGTTTGGTCTCTCCATTGTACTTCGCGATGCTGGTCGGGGGTCGAAATGGATTGGGCAGGGGCGTGCTGCGGATCGCCCTGCTGAACACCCGTGGGCCTGGTGGCTCGGGGGCCACCCGGTCCTCGTCGCTGTCGTATCTCCCACCGCGATGTGCGCTATAACCGCGCTCTTCCGCGTCTCCGTGCCGGCGGCGTCGAATTTCTTTGATGTCGTGCCGCGCGTCGTGTCGACGTTGACCGTCGACGGGGAGGATGAGAGCGGTCTTTCTACCTTGAGGGGGAGGTTGTTGTTGGATTGACACCTCCTCTTCGTTTAGAGGCTGTTCGTCGCGCTTCTCTGTGGCAGCTCCTCGCCGTCGAGACGCCGAACTTTCGGCTTGTTGAACCGCCGCCACCTGGAGCAATGTCTGTACCTCATCTCGAATGCGTCGGGCCTGGGAATTTGACGGCTTTGGCATGTTACGTAGCAGCATCGTCGCTGCCACTACATTCTGGCCTGCTCGAGGGAAACGGCTGACAGGTTGCTCTGGCTCTGAGTCGCCGACGATTTGTCGATGTACCTCTCGAGCGCGTCTGCGGACACTTCCGCCCGGCGGGTAGGGCAGGTCTTGCTCGAGGATTTGCTCGAGCAGGACGAGGCGCTCGCGGTCTTCGTCGAGCTTCATCTTGAGCTCCCGCAGCTGCGCGAGCTGCGCGGTTCTGTCTTCCTGAGGAGGGGGGTCGACCTGTCCGTCGTTCCCAGGCGTCCTGGGGTCTTCTCGCGCCGCGGGGGCTCGACCACCCGCAGCAGCATCCCATGTCTCGTCAGTGGTTTCTACCGCCCCGTCGATGTGATAGCATTCCCTCGTAGGGTCATAGTTGTCTGTCTCGGAGTCGGAGTCCGGTTCGGCGGCGTAGAAACACCCACGTCCTTCCTCCAGCAATCGTTGCCTGAGGGAGGTGATCGAGTATCGTCCGGGGCCTAGACGACGGAGGCCTCGTACTCGGGAAAGGTCCAGCAGCTCGGACGCCGACCGCCGCGCTTCAGAGCTACGTGGGAGGACCATTGGTCTTTCTACGTACGTCTGGGCGTTTGGGCATATCGCCCTGGCGAGCGACGCCGCAGCGTTGTCCAATCCGAACGGCAGTGCCGCTCTTGGAGAGAACAACCCGTGTGGAAGTAGCCTAGCTGCGGTGGGGGAGAGCGCGCGAGACGCGTCCCCTCCCGTCGTCGCGCGGTGCTGAGTCGTCGCGCTTGTTGCTCCGTCACACGGTGCTGCCGACTTGTGGCCTACGTCCTGCCTCGCACGAGTTGTTGGTCGTGCTGAAGCAGAGGGGCCGCGGCGGTGCTGTCCGCGCCTCTTCTTAGGCGGGGAGGCGTGGTGGTGAGGGCGTCTCGGGGCCTTGAACCGTGCTGGCGTAACGCGGGCTCCTCCTGGTCCTTTGACTGAGAGCAAGATCATGTCGTAGCCGGAGCCCGTAGACATGAACTCGAGGCTCCCAAACCAAATCACCGTGGAGCGCGGAAACGGCGAGGCAAGAGTAGCCATCCGGAAAGGAGTGGGAAATCGATGAAAAACACGCAGGGCCCCTACCTGGCGCGCCAACTGTCGGTGTTTTCCCCCGGGGGGGGGGGGGTCACACCAACGAGTAAATTTGTATGCGTGCTCCCTTTCCCGGATGGTGATGCAAGAAGACACAGAGATTTATCCTGGTTCGGGCAAGAGAAGGCCCTACGTCCAGCGGGGGGAGAGAGTTTGTATTATCTTGCACCTAAGTGCTCGTACAGGGGCGAATACAAGCGTGGTATGAAGTGTGGAGCTCTAGTACGTATGAGCGTGGTCTTGTGTTGTGTTCCTGTTCTATTCCTGAGTCCCTCCTTTTATAGTTCCAAGGAAGGTCCTAGGGTACATGTATAGGTGTAGGAATTGGAGTCGATAGCAGCATGGAGCGCTGACCTACTCGTGGTTTCCGTACCGGCATGACCTCGAGCCGTCCTGTCTTAATAGCCCGGTGATGATCACGCGTGCCCCTACATTCTGCTCTGCGCGCCGTCTTGGATTGGTTCGGCGGACGCACGCTTATACGGCTCGGCGGCAAATCCGGCGGAGCGGTTACGGCGTGGTCAGTCGATGCCCGACTCGTCTCCAGGAAGGAGCCTGGTGAAGTCGAGGGTCGGACGCCGTACGAGGTGTTGATGTCTGGAGCGCTGACCCTGGGTGTCTCGAGGGGGTCCCGATTAGACGTTCCATCCTTGTTTCCCGCGTCCTGACACGCCCTGGGTCGTTCGGTGGGAAGGCTGCAAAAAGAACGATGGGACAGAAGCCTCCCGTGACCCGTGTGTTAGGTGGGGAAGCGTCAGGTGCATTAAATGCCCTGGCTCTCGTGCGTGCGTCAGGCGGCGAACAGTGTCCTTGCGCTCGACGCCTCTCGGTTCGCTCGAGCCCGCTTCCGTATTCGACGGCAGTTGTCGCTCGAGCCCTGACCGATTCGCTCGACGCTATTTCCGTCTTCGAGGCTGCGACCGTCGATGGCCGCGCGTGTGTACGGATGGTCTCGTTATACGCATTGGTGAGGGTACCCCTTGTTGATACCCTCGACATATCTATTTTCCTTTTTTTTTCTAGCTAGATACCTTTCTTTGTGATGCAAAGCAACACATGCACCCAGGGCCGGCTCTAGAATTTTAAGGGCCCTTGGGCAAGTATAAAGATAAGGGCTCATTCAACTAACATATAATATAAATTACTTTGCAATATATGTATAATTCATAAAACATAACAATAATTTGGTTTTCTTGTTTTCTTGTTTTCTTTTCTTTTTTTAAGTACCCGACAAATACTTCTTAGGCAACATCTAATCTAATATATTCAGATAAATACAATGAATTATAAATTTATAATCCTAGGCGCTAGCACTATACAAGCATAGCACATACACAAAACAAATAAGAAAAAAGGAAAATACTAATGTATCATGACTGTTGGCGTGTTGCTTAGGCCTTGTTTAGTTCTGAAAATATTTTGGATTTCGGTACTATAGCATTATCGTTTCTATTTAATAAATATTGTCTAATCATAGACTAACTAGGCTCAAAAGATTCATCTCGTGATTTACAGGTAAACTGTGCAAGTAGTTTTTGTTTTTATCTATATTTAATGCTTCATACATGTGCTGTGACAGGGAATCTTGAAAAGTTTTTGGTTTTTGGAGTGAACTAAACAAGGCCTTAATGTGATGGCATGTGTTTTTATTGTTGTTGGCTGTCTCCACCGTTATGTAGAATAGAACTATAAGAAAAAGTTATCTACGATTTTCACTGATTTGTCTTGGACCTTCAAATATTTATTATGGCAAATAAAAAATTATATGTACTAACTACCTATATGGTCTTGGGCCCCTAAGCTTGATAGGCCCACGGCCATCGCACTGCCTGCCCCTCCCTTAGAGCCGGCCCTGCATGCACCGGGGTTTAGTCTCTAGGGTTTTTTGGACAGGCAATAGTTCTTCAGAGAAGTTTTTGATTCACTTGAAAACTCCGATGTAATCAAGGGCATGGCAGCGTAGATTAGGGTGCAACCCTGAAGATTCCATAGAAGAAGTTGGAGGCCTCGGTGAGGTAGAAATTATTTGCTGCTAGGCACCAGACCAGAGAAAGGATGAGGGCTCCATTGCTCTCCAGACAAGAAACCGAGAGCTCCCAGTGTCACCTAGTGATCCCTGAGAAGAACTACTACAATCTTGGGTTGAGAAACTCTCTTTAGTCCCTGTTTCCTAACCAGAATTGTGAATCTGGGACTAAAGTCCCCCCCTCTCCCCTAGTCCCGATGCCTGAACCGGGATTGAAAGCCCCCCTTTAGTCCGGGTTTATACTACCAACCGGGACTAAATGTAGCCACAAACGTTGCTGTAGCACCCGGTTTTAAGAACAAAACCGGATACACACCATATGTGAGCCCAGGAAGTCAAATCTCACATATAGTCACAAATAAGGGTAATATCAATAGTCAATGCTTATATATAATGAACTTAGTATAAAAGATATAACCTTAGACACCAAACAGCGGAAAGACACTCCGTTCTTCAGGCGAAAGCTCCAAATCCACAGGGACAACTGACTGGTTGAGCACAAGCCTAAACTCTTTTCCAAGCTTGCAATCTGGTACCCATCCGGGATTTTTATCCAAATAAAATGTAAAGGCAAGCGTAAGTACATCTCGTACTCAGCAAGAATAACATAGGGTTCATGAGGCTCAAAGGCTAGACACTGGTTTAACCGCATGTAGCTTTTAGTTGTCACAATTTTAGCATATGAGTAGCATCAAGTTGTCGAGTCCCAAAGCAAACTCATGATCAAGTAAAGTGAATAAAGAATAGCATAAACAACATATTAACAATAACACCATTAATGATTTGCCATTAGTAATCATTTATTCTGTATTGGTCCAAGGCCGCTCGTGACCGTGAGCACGGCTGATATATCAGTTTTATACTATGCAGAGGTTGTACACTTTCACTGTGAGTCATGATTTACCCTTTCGCCCGAGGCCCGTCGACCTCTTAGCCCACTACCAAGGAAGACCGGCAGGGTTCACTATGAAGCCTTTCAAAGGTTCGTCTAACAAGTTAGGGCCGCTAGGTTTCGTTAGTCAGTCCGTGTGACTCACCCGCAGGAATCCACGGTCTGCTATTCCCCATTTGCGCCACAAGGGTAACCACTAACAAGCTAGAAAAGGTCCTCATACTGAGCTAAAGCCAGAGCCATGTAGCCCTCACAGTTGTACTGTATGTCCCGGATGGTCAGATACAGATAAGTCCTTATGGAGAGAAACTAGAGCACCATAAGATAGCCCAATGCTCCAGCCCTCTTTACCAAAGTTGCTAAAAAGTCCTCTTTTAATGTTTATTGCATATTCCATTAATCAAATTACAAGATCATGGTTTAGTGGAGCACTAGCATAAGCTACCCAATGCATAACCATAGGTGACAAGGTATAAGATCAATACTAGGAAATCCTTATCAAGGAGACACATGCAATATGAATTAAGTGATTAAAGTTATTAGGAAACAAGGATGATCCCATGCTATACTTGCCTTGAAACTCAGATCCTTCTTTTAGTTCCAAACCTTCCACAATCTGCTTCTTGATCACCACGTAAAAGCTCACCGACTAAACTCAGTCATCACATCAACATCAATCATCCAGAGGCAATCATACAAAGCAACAAACCTATAATTAGAACAATACACCAACAGTAGAAAATAAAGATAAAAAGTTTATAAAACAAATCTACATCGCTTTACGATCACACAGACGTAAAGATCACGAAAATCGGAGCTATAACGAAGAAGTTATGATTTTCCTAAGATTTTCTTTAGGAAAACAATTAATTAATTGGGTCACGGAATTAAAAAGTTTCAAACTGAGAAAACAATTTTACTAATATGTAGATCTTTTGAATACAAAACCAACACAATTTGAATGGGTCAAATTGGAGTTAAAACGAATATTTTATGAGCAAAAGAAGGGCAGTGGCAATTTGGTAATTTGCTGAAAACGTATTTTTGAATAAACCAGCACGGAGTATGTTTAAACTGTGAAAACGTATTTAGAATTCAACCGATCGGAAATACGTAATCCAATTGAGAAAACGTATTTTGAGAAAGGCGCTTGGACTGCGGGTTGGCTCTTTAAAAAGCAGAGGGTTTCTTTTGCAAATGTCACGGTCGAAGGGGTATGTTTTGATTTGAGCCGTCGGATTTCAAACGGACGGTTAAGATTAGATCGGGGAAAAGAGAGGGGAGCGGCCGGCCGGAGTTGGGACGGCCCGCGGCGGCGCCATGGCCGGACCTCACCGGCGTTAAGAAATCCGTCGATTTAGAGTACGATTCAACGAATAAAAGGCACGGGGAGATAGAATAGCTTACTGCGATCTTACCTAGGGCCAAAACGAAGTCGAGGAGCGGCTCGGGCACGCTCGCGACGAAGGAGGGCGGACGGCGAGGCTCCTTCAAGGTTCGGCGAGGGTTAGCCGTGCACAGAGAGCACGAAATCGCGAGCAAAGAGTCTCGGAGACTTCGCAAGGGAGAAAAGAGGCTCGGCAAGGGACTCACGGGGGCAGAGGCGCTATGAATCGAGACTTCACCTTCGGCGGCAATCTCGATCCTATTCGGCGGCGGCAGCAGCTCGGCTAGGCAAGGATCTGCGCAGGGTTTTGGGGTGGGGGAGTTCGGCGCGGTGCACGGCACTATTTAAGGGGGTCATGACTTGCGGGGCAAGCCAAACACGATGAAACCACGCGGCCGGATCGATCTCCTGGCAGAGTCCGACTTGGAGACGGGTGGAAGAAGGATATGACCGGTGGGCCCCACCCGTCGGTGACTCAGGAGCGCGGGACCCGCTTGGCAGTGAGAGAAGAGAGGGGGGAGGGTTGCTGGCGCGGGGGCTTAGCTGGGCCGCGGCCTTCTGCGCTTGGCTGGGCCGAGGGAAAGGCAGGGGGTGGGGTGTGGGCCTCCGGGCCAAAACCAAAGGGGAGGGTTCTTCCTTTTTTTTCATTTCCTGTTTCTCTTTTCTTTTAAAACAAAAGTATTTCAAAATATTTTCAAAAACCAAAACAAAACTATTTCAAAATATTTTCAAAACCAGAATTTGAATTCCTTTTCAGTCTTTATCCAAACCTCGCACCACAATAAATCCAAGTGCAAGAGCATGCATGCTCAAACAAGTTGCTAACCCTATAGTAAATTTTAATTTAAAGAAAAATATTATTTTTCCTATATTCCATGGGCACAAAAACACACAATTTAACAATTTATCCTATTTTGGAAAATTGCAAATTTTGGGATGTTACAGTTGCACCAGGGCTGGCACGTTTAGTGCCGGTTGGCTTTTCCAACTGGTACTAAAGGTTTTTTTATGGTTTTTTTCTCTTTAAGTTTATGGTTTCTTTTCAATTGAATTCTTTTTTGTTTTGATTAGATTTTCGTATATGAATTTTACGCTGCTAATATACGCACGTCGTATAAGGTTCTATTCGAGCATTGTACATACATAATACACTAGCTAAAATGTATGAAACTAAGTATATACAAATATTACAAAGAGGTTGTGCATGCATGGAATATGTACACAATAAGTCACAAAAACCTTGTAACACTCATGTCTTTGGGATTTCTTGCCCTAATCTTCTGTCGTCGTTTGGCTACTAGGTATTGATTCTTTAGGGTCATAGTAGTTTGCGCCCTTGGGATCGATGATCTGGTCCAAAAAGAAATCTAGACAATATCTCTTGAATTGCTTTGATCTGTTGATCTCGTAGGATCTTGTGCTTCATCCAATCATCCTTCAATTATATATATATATATATATATATATAAGGATCTCTTTTGGAGTTTTCCTTGAGTACTTCATCATAAACTCGCAGACATAGTACCCACAAAGTTGTTCCCTGATCCCAGCTGCAGCCACCACTTTATAAGGAATAGATTCATCATCAACCAATGAAGCATGGCAATAATGAATTGAACTAAATAAAGATGCGATGCCCTAGCTATTACTTACTGGATATTGGGTTATTTGCAGAGGCACTACCCAATTACCATAACTGTGTTTTTGGGTGAACGATTTCCAAGCACTACTCAACAAAAAAAAACAAATAATGAAGTTATAACATTAAAGTGACATAAGAGATTATATAGTGTGTGCGAGACTGAAATTAGATTTGGAGTATATCCAGAATTTCTTGGTACTCTTCTTAGGGTATTATCGCTGGGTCAAAGATTTTTACAATACCCCTGGGCATATCGATGACCAGTGTTGATATTTGGTAACGCAATAAGGAAATGATCCGCAAGCGCACGGATATCGGTGAGCATTTCACCCGGGAGGTTATCCAGAGTTATCGTATTTATATTTTTACCACTGGGAGAAAGGGTGCATCTGACTAACCAAATCTATTGCTATTACCCCTTTAGGCTACAAAGAATGTTTCTCGATGTGAGTGATGTATAGAGAAGACTGCAACCGTAGTCTCGTTCTAGCCTTGGTAAGGATGATCTACTGTTCTATTGGGGAGGCTCACGGAATCTAGACAACACAAAGGATGTTCGACCCGCACCTATAAACCTTAACTGTCCTGCTAACAAGATATGGGATACAAAGGTAACTCGGAAATGTCACGTTCCTCGCTACTACCACGGTCCAGCTAGTCAGGGGATATCTATGAGTACCCTAGCCTAAACACCACGTTTACGCTAGCAAGTGATTACTCTAATACTCAACCGGAAGAGGATTAAAGTAAACTCATAAACCAAAGAACAATAAAACAAGAACTTACTAGTAATTAGAAGTCGAATTACTGAAGAATCTTAGAAGCAAGCCCCGGGTTAGGAGACTTGATCCCGTAGGTACAACTCGGAGTAGACACCGACAGGCCGGCCTTCCTCCGATCCACACCTCCACTCTATCTCTCTCAATCTAGTAGAAACTAGAAGATCTATTTCTACTTTACATTGGTTGCTAAGCCTAAAAAGAAATATTATTTAGAGAAGAGGATTTCCTTCGAGGGCACCCCTCAATCTCTATGATAATTTCTTGTCTTCTCCAGGGGCCAGGGGGGTCTCCTTATATAGTCCTCCTCCTCTATGCATTTTTGGGTCGGTAGGCGAGGTGGTACTACATTATCTTTGATCTATTAGGTCGGTGGAACGTCGTGTGCGAAGAGAGTCCCGAAAGGCTTCCAGAGGTGGGCGGGCGCCCAGGTCACCAGGGCGGGCGCCCTGGGCCTGGCCCCTTTCGGCCTCCGCTTCCTTCCCGTGGCTTCTGGAGTCTTCTAGATGGTAGAAAATTGCGCGGTGCGTTGATATCTCTATGTAATCCTGACATGTGGGCCTTTCTTCCTTATTTCCTGATAACCCCCTGCAGAAATAGACAAACACCAAAACTCATGTAATTCTGTCAGATAAAACCCTAAGTCTAGATGTTGATTTCATTTGGATCCTTTTCTTTGTTTATTTGATAATTAAATTTGATACTTAAGAACCGTCAACAAACTCCCCCAAGCTTACCTCTTGCTCGTCCCTGAGCAAGGATGAACTCAAGAGTTTCTGCAGTGGTTTCATGCCTTAAAAGTACACACGCATTCAAGCAAGATCTCATCTCTGAGTTGGAATAAACTGTTAAGACTTAAAACTTACTCATTTTACCTTTCACCATGGGGCTTGTAACCGTCACTTGTGTCTTGAGCAGTTAAAAGATAGAACGGTCAAGTCAAGCGCCATGTCTCTTATTCTTGATCAGCTATAGCTCTGGAGTTTTTGTAGATTTTCAAATAAAACTCAGAGATTCCTTTATATGACTCTCTCAAATCTCTCTTTTGTGGTATTTCTGGATCCTTACCAAGGCAGTAATGGTATATGCCTTCTCTCAAAGTATGTAGTATTTGTGGTATGAGGCATAGTGATATTGCCTTCTCTCTCACCCTACTCTAATAAGGTTCTGATATCTGGAGCTCATAGGTGGGAGACAGCTAATACATACTTACAAGACATTTATTGCATAGTCAAACCATGGATCCAGAGAAACAAGTCCATAAGTCAAATCAAGATGTGCATGTGTGGCGAATGAATGATGTATGGTGATGATGGTGATAATAATGGTGAAAGTTTGCTCTTTTGAGGGGATACATACCTTTCTTGCACTTTGAAGCTTTTTGGGGAGAATGAGATGCTCTATATTTTCTTTTTGTTTTCTCTCAGGTGGGTATCTTGTACCCCTAATTCTACCGTCGGACACTTGTCCATTTTTACCTCTCATCTCACTTTTTCTTTTCTTCGAGGTTCCGGGCACTTGCCCCTTTTTATTTCCTCGTATTAGTTTTTTACTCTTTTTTTAGAGCACTCATCTCCTTAAATAATATAGCAAGTGGTAGTAACCAAGATAACTCGAGCATTTATTTCACAGGAAAAAATAGGGATAGAAAAATATTTTTGGCTATTCTCTCCCAGATAGGAGTAGAATAATTTTTGGGTGAATCTGGAGATGGAAATGAGTGGATATATGTGGATGGTACTTCCGGAGTAGAAGTAGCATGTATGAGTGAACGTGCAAGTGAATCTTGATTTTAACCACATGACAAGCTCCTAAGGGTCTACACAGCTTGACCACACTCAATGCTCATAAGCAGTAAAAAGTAAATATGTGGCTCAAAGTCTAGCAAGCATGTATATATGGCTGTGGTAGGAATTTAAACTCTCATCATATAGGAACTCATCATGTGTTATTTTAAAGATTTTTCAAAGATAAAATTCTCCAGAATTCTAGCATCTATAGGAACAGATAAACAGCAGCTCAACCTTCCCATATCATATCCGTTAACGACTTAGACTTTAGATCAAGTACTCTTCCCACAAGTTCAGGTTTAAATTATAACAGTTATGCCTAAACTTGAGAGAGATTTCAATTTTAAGAACTAGTCATGGCAGAGCAACTATTCATCATTTCCATGTGAGAGCTTATCATGAGGGTTCATAGCAAACTTTATTTATTTATTATTTAGCAAACTAAGCAAAGATATATATAAAAGCACAAAAACTTTATTTGGGTTTTATGATTATGCATCTTTTTATTATTTGAGTAAAGTATAAATGCAAGTAGAAACACTTAGCTAGATAAATGGGGGTGCTCTCCCCCAAGGTGGATTTTGACGTAATTTCTTCTGATGTAGCTAGCAGATGGTGGAGGTGTATTTGAATGTCGGCAGCATCCTGACAGCGATTAGGATATCCTCCGTCTGCTAGTCTTCTTTGATCCTTGAATTCTGTGGAGCTCAAATAGACAACAAAGCTTTGTGGAACTGGTTAAGTGTTAGCATAAATATCTAGCCTTTATCATGTTGAGCCTCGTCAATAAATATTACTTATTTAGCAGGACCATGCACTTATTATTTTTATATTTTTATTGTAAGATGAAAAGATATTTATTTTATGCCACCACAGTGAATGTACCTATGGGTTTTATGCCATGAGCATACTCACATGGGGCTTACTATTTTTATTTTCTTTCTGAGATGATATGAACCTGATTAACTAAGCAAACTATAATTGAATAATTGAAAGGAAAAGGATAACTACCAAGTTTACCTCTTGGCAAGGCGTTCGGTGTTTTTAAGTCCTCCGAACGGGACTTCTTGTGTTTTTAGTCGTCCTGAGATTCGCTAGGTGGCGTAGTCGGTGGTTCCGGCGGCGCCTCTCTTCGTGTATAACTATCTTCTCTTTCCACATCTGACTCGGTGCTACGGTCTCCTCAGGACAGTTCTGTTCAAGCTATATGTCTTCAGACCTTATCACTTCTCCTTCATAGTCTACCCATCCATCCTTGATGATTTGCCTCCTCTGGTTGCGGTTGCGTTGTCTTCTTCTTGTCCTGACCTGCTTAGAATCTTCAACTATATAGTTAGAATCATTAAAGTAGTGGCGTACCTTCTCAGAGGGGAAGTGCATGTGGACTTCTCCGGTTCCAATATAGATGATGGCTTTGATAGTGTTTGAGGAACGGTCGTCCAAGGATGGTAGGTAGATCGTACTCGTCTTCTCTCATGTCAATGACCTGAAAATCATCTGGAGCTGAATATATATTGGTTGTAGGGGCATGGTTCCATGCAGGAGCTGATAAGTGACTGCGGCCATTATGTTGTCGTCAGATCCGGTGTCGTAGAGTGTCTTCTAAAAAGAGTATCTGTTGATTGTGCACTCAATGCTTGGAACATCAGGGTTGTCTTTCTTAATCAAGAAAGGTGACTTGAGTCGACGATCTTGACCTCCTTGAGCTGCAGTGACCGTCTTAGCTGACTCGGTTCACATTTGCTTGTTCCTGTTCCTCCTGTTGGTCCTCTTCCTTGGTTCATGTCAGTATTGCTCTGAAGTTTGTGTAGTATTGTTCTTGAAGGAAAGTCTCCTTCTTCCCCTTGATGTAGAGACTGATCTTGGCAGTATTAGTGTAGATGACAGCTCTGGTATTTAGGAATGGCCTCCCTAAGATGATGGGTGCCCTGTCCTCAATACCAGCCTCTATCACCATGAAGTTTGCTGGAGCGTACAAGGTACCAACTCGGACACAGAGGTTCTTCAATATTTCCTTTGGGAAACTAAGTGTCTGATCACCATTGTGTTTGTGCTCGTAGATCCCGGTTCTTCACTTGGTGGAATCTGGGAGTTGTAAAACTCCTCCATGTTTTGTTTGAAGTGTACCTATTCATAGAGACAAGGCAGAGATCAAGTGCATGGGCCCTGTTGGTGGAAAACACCAACAGAACCAAAAGTGTATTTGTTCTTCTCTAACCTTAAGCATAGTGAGCAAGACAAAGTTGATGGATCATGAGTGTAGCATTTAAAACATTTGTTAGATTAGATGGCTCAACCTAATGGAAAGATAATCTATCTATATTTATGTTTTGTTTATATCTTCCAAAGATTGAATGTGCAATATTTTAGCTTATATGATTAGGAGTGTGGGATCACGAAGGTAGTACTAAGAACAAAGATTAAAGGACTAAACATGTTTAATTAATTGGGTTGATTAATTTGGAGCTACAAATCATACATGTTTGTCTCTTTATTTTATGTGAACGCTAGAACCAAGGAGAAGCTTATAAAAGTGATAGTCAAGTACCTTAAAATGTTACCTTACTTGAAGAGTGACGGTACAGTATCACCTTGTGGAAGCTTTCCTTTCTTAGCGGTTGTGCATCGTGTTTGTGGCACCCTCCATGGATCATCTCTTTATGATGAATGAGCTATGTCTTCCTTGTGCAAGTCATTAAATTTCATGTGTCTCCTTTATCTCCAATGTGAGTTTGTTTCTCAGGACTTCCCAGGTTGAAAGTTTTCCTGCAGGGGTTAGTCCAACAAAATATCCCATATCTACTATAGCATACTATCGGCTCAAAAATCAACCTAGACACCATGTCTAATTTGATTTAGAAGGGCATTTTAACCTAAGCACCATGCTTAATTTAAAATCCCTTGGAAGTAAGATCATCATTCCTAAACTAAGCACCATGCTTAATTAAGAGATAAATGAAACTATTCCAAACCTAGACATATACTAAAGCAAATAAAGGTAGCATGAGAGCATTTATAGAGATCTACTTAAGTGGAGATGAAGTAGTGTAATTAGTATTTAACAAATTGAGCATGTCTCAAAGGTAAGGACAACCAACGTAGCAACATGGCAAAAGATGTTATTATGTAAAGTACTCCCCCAAGCTTGAATTTTACAAAATTCAAGTTTGGATGAATTTAATTCAATGTTGCATGATGATTGGTGGGACATACCTTGTGCTTGTCATTCATCCGATCTTCTTGCTCCAACCCTAGAAAGGTTAGTGGCAAGAATACCCGAAGGAATATTTCTACAATTATCTTTATATGCTCAATACACAAGGCAATGTTGCAAATAATTAGAAGTTCATGTTACGATCTGATCAGTGCGAATTAAGCAATGGTTTAGGACACTAAGCAAATAATTAAGCAAATAATTAGAAGTGCTTGTTTTAGGACACTAAGCTTGTCCTTGGGAAACCATCAATCAACTCAACGAGATCTGCAATATTTATTATAGACATATGCATCGACAACTGCTCTTTTAAAGTTGTTATAAATAGAAAAGAAGAGAGGGTTGGAGATCTCAAATGTGGTAAGGATGGAGAGACCAATTGATTGGGGAGATGTTTTATATGAGCAAGGACTTGGTAAGATATTTATGAAATAACTTCCATGCTCACTGTTGTTTCTCCCATTCTCAAACTCCAAGGTTGATTCTTCATGAATGCTTAAAATTCCTCTAGGATTGTCTCTCAAGTTTGTTTTATCCATCCATTCAATGGTGATAGCACATGGATTTTTAATGCCCTCTAGCCATCGATGTTGCTCTTCTCGATCCTCCTTCTTATGCATGGGATGTCTAGATAGATTTATAGGATTATCGGGAGGTTCAAGAGAAATAGCATAGTAGAGATTATTAAACTCAAGGATGGGTTGGATAGCCGAATTATGGGATTGAAATGTTTGGAAATTGGCTATTGAAACTTCCTTTCCTCGTCTGGGAGATGATTCCTTCTCTATTTCTAAGATTTTTCTATGAAGACTAGTACAAGAAGGATGTCCACGAATGAAGACATACCTTCCTTTACTAATAGATAAAGAAAGAAGGACTCTACCAAAGGTTATATGATTAAGACCAATGTGAAAATATTTAGGAAAAACATGGTCTTGTAGGGCTAGGTCTAAACCAGAATTTATAAAAATATTTACAGATTCCCTAGGTGTAGCTAAAAGTGCATTATCTTCTTGATTAAAAGATAGGACCTCAGCTATAGAAAAGGGTTGGTTTTGACCTATTGCAATCAACTCCAGACACAGATCATAATTAGGGGCAGGACGTGTTGACTCCCATGGTCTATGGCTGGTTTCCGAAGGTGCAAAGAATTCAATAATAGGTATGAAATTTAAGTTATCCATAAAGATAAAAATAAAAAGATAAAAGAATAAAAGTATAAAAGTATAATACAAGATAATAGCAAGACTCAAACTTATCTCAGCAAACCGTCTTTCTCCCCGGCAACGGTGCCAGAAATGGTTGTTGATATTTGGTAACGCAATAAGGAAATGATCCGCAAGCGCACGGATATCGGTGAGCATTTCACCCGGGAGGTTATCCAGAGTTATCGTATTTATATTTTTACCACTGGGAGAAAGGGTGCATCTGACTAACCAAATCTATTGCTATTACCCCTTTAGGCAACAAAGAATGTTTCTCGATGTGAGTGATGTATAGAGAAGACTGCAACCATAGTCTCGTTCTAGCCTTGGTAAGGATGATCTACTGTTCTATTGGGGAGGCTCACGGAATCTAGACAACACAAAGGATGTTTGACCCGCACCTATAAACCCTACCCGTCCTGCTAACAAGATATGGGATACAAAGGTAACTCGGAAATGTCACGTTCCTCGCTACTACCACGGTCCAGCTAGTCAGGGGATATCTATGAGTACCCTAGCCTAAACACCACGTTTACGCTAGCAAGTGATTACTCTAATACTCAACCGGAAGAGGATTAAAGTAAACTCATAAACCAAAGAACAATAAAACAAGAACTTACTAGTAATTAGAAGTCGAATTACTGAAGAATCTTAGAAGCAAGCCTCGGGTTAGGAGACTTGATCCCGTAGGTACAACTCGGAGTAGACACCGACAGGCCGGCCTTCCTCCGATCCACACCTCCACTCTATCTCTCTCAATCTAGTAGAAACTAGAAGATCTATTTCTACTTTACATTGGTTGCTAAGCCTAAAAAGAAATATTATTTAGAGAAGAGGTTTTCCTACGAGGGCACCCCTCAATCTCTATGATAATTTCTTGTCTTCTCCAGGGGCCAGGGGGGTCTCCTTATATAGTCCTCCTCCTCTATGCATTTTTGGGTCGGTAGGCGAGGTGGTACTACATTATCTTTGATCTATTAGGTCGGTGGAACGTCGTGTGCGAAGAGAGTCCCGAAAGGCTTCCAGAGGTGGGCGGGCGCCCAGGTCACCAGGGCGGGCGCCCTGGGCCTGGCCCCTTTCGGCCTCCGCTTCCTTCCCGTGGCTTCTGGAGTCTTCTAGATGGTAGAAAATTGCGCGGTGCGTTGATATCTCTATGTAATCCTGACATGTGGGCCTTTCTTCCTTATTTCCTGATAACCCCCTGCAGAAATAGACAAACACCAAAACTCATGTAATTCTGTCAGATAAAACCCTAAGTCTAGATGTTGATTTCATTTGGATCCTTTTCTTTGTTTATTTGATAATTAAATTTGATACTTAAGAACCGTCAACAAACTCCCCCAAGCTTACCTCTTGCTCGTCCCTGAGCAAGGATGAACTCAAGAGTTTCTGCAGTGGTTTCATGCCTTAAAAGTACACACGCATTCAAGCAAGATCTCATCTCTGAGTTGGAATAAACTGTTAAGACTTAAAACTTACTCATTTTACCTTTCACCATGGGGCTTGTAACCGTCACTTGTGTCTTGAGCAGTTAAAAGATAGAACGGTCAAGTCAAGCGCCATGTCTCTTATTCTTGATCAGCTATAGCTCTGGAGTTTTTGTAGATTTTCAAATAAAACTCAGAGATTCCTTTATATGACTCTCTCAAATCTCTCTTTTGTGGTATTTCTGGATCCTTACCAAGGCAGTAATGGTATATGCCTTCTCTCAAAGTATGTAGTATTTGTGGTATGAGGCATAGTGATATTGCCTTCTCTCTCACCCTACTCTAATAAGGTTCTGATATCTGGAGCTCATAGGTGGGAGACAGCTAATACATACTTACAAGACATTTATTGCATAGTCAAACCATGGATCCAGAGAAACAAGTCAATAAGTCAAATCAAGATGTGCATGTGTGGCGAATGAATGATGTATGGTGATGATGGTGATAATAATGGTGAAAGTTTGCTCTTTTGAGGGGATACATACCTTTCTTGCACTTTGAAGCTTTTTGGGGAGAATGAGATGCTCTATATTTTCTTTTTGTTTTCTCTCAGGTGGGTATCTTGTACCCCTAATTCTACCGTCGGACACTTGTCCATTTTTACCTCTCGTCTCACTTTTTCTTTTCTTCGAGGTTCCGGGCACTTGCCCCTTTTTATTTCCTCGTATTATTTTTTTACTCTTTTTTTAGAGCACTCATCTCCTTAAATAATATAGCAAGTGGTAGTAACCAAGATAACTCGAGCATTTATTTCACAGGAAAAAACAGGGATAGAAAAATATTTTTGGCTATTCTCTCCCAGATAGGAGTAGAATAATTTTTGGGTGAATCTGGAGATGGAAATGAGTGGATATATGTGGATGGTACTTCCGGAGTAGAAGTAGCATGTATGAGTGAACGTGCAAGTGAATCTTGATTTTAACCACATGACAAACTCCTAAGGGTCTACACAGCTTGACCACACTCAATGCTCATAAGCCGTAAAAAGTAAATATGTGGCTCAAAGTCTAGCAAGCATGTATATATGGCTGTGGTAGGAATTTAAACTCTCATCATATAGGAACTCATCATGTGTTATTTTAAAGATTTTTCAAAGATAAAATTCTCCAGAATTCTAGCATCTATAGGAACAGATAAACAGCAGCTCAACCTTCTCATATCATATCCGTTAACGACTTAGACTTTAGATCAAGTACTCTTCCCACAAGTTTAGGTTTAAATTATAACAGTTATGCCTAAACTTGAGAGAGATTTCAATTTTAAGAACTAGTCATGGCAGAGCAACTATTCATCATTTCCATGTGAGAGCTTATCATGAGGGTTCATAGCAAACTTTATTTATTTATTATTTAGCAAACTAAGCAAAGATATATATAAAAGCACAAAAACTTTATTTGGGTTTTATGATTATGCATCTTTTTATTATTTGTGTAAAGTATAAACGCAAGTAGAAACACTTAGCTAGATAAATGGGGGTGCTCTCCCCCAAGCTGGATTTTGACGTAATTTCTTCTGATGTAGCTAGCAGATGGTGGAGGTGTATTTGAATGTCGGCAGCACCCTGACAACGATTAGGATATCCTCCGTCTGCTAGTCTTCTTTGATCCTTGAATTCTGTGGAGCTCAAATAGACAACAAAGCTTTGTAGAACTGGTTAAGTGTTAGCATAAATATCTAGCCTTTATCATGTTGAGCCTCCTCAATAAATATTACTTATTTAGCAGGATCATGCACTTATTATTTTTATATTTTTATTTTAAGATGAAAAGATATTTATTTTATGCCACCACAGTGAATGTACCTATGGGTTTTATGCCATGAGCATACTCACATGGGGCTTACTATTTTTATTTTCTTTCTGAGATGATATGAACCTGATTAACTAAGCAAACTATAATTGAATAATTGAAAGGAAAAGGATAACTACCAAGTTTACCTCTTGGCAAGGCGTTCGGTGTTTTTAAGTCCTCCGAACGGGACTTCTTGTGTTTTTAGTCGTCCTGGGATTCGCTAGGTGGCGTAGTCGGTGGTTCCGGCGGCGCCTCTCTTCGTGTATAACTATCTTCTCTTTCCACATCTGACTCGGTGCTACGGTCTCCTCAGGACAGTTCTGTTCAAGCTATATGTCTTCAGACCTTATCACTTCTCCTTCATAGTCTACCCATCCGTCCTTGATGATTTGCCTCCTCTGGTTGCGGTTGCGTTGTCTTCTTCTTGTCCTGACCTGCTTAGAATCTTCAACTATATAGTTAGAATCATTAAAGTAGTGGCGTACCTTCTCAGAGGAAGTGCATGTGGACTTCTCCGGTTCCAATATAGATGATGGCTTTGATAGTGTTTGAGGAACGGTCGTCCAAGGATGGTAGGTAGATCGTACTCGTCTTCTCTCATGTCAATGACCTGAAAATCATCTGGAGCTGAATATATATTGGTTGTAGGGGCATGGTTCCATGCAGGAGCTGATAAGTGACTGCGGCCATTATGTTGTCGTCAGATCCGGTGTCGTAGAGTGTCTTCTAAAAAGAGTATCTGTTGATTGTGCACTCAATGCTTGGAACATCAGGGTTGTCCTTCTTAATCAAGAAAGGTGACTTGAGTCGACGATCTTGACCTCCTTGAGCTGCAGTGACCATCTTAGCTGACTCGGTTCATATTTGCTTGTTCCTGTTCCTCCTGTTGGTCCTCTTCCTTGGTTCATGTCAGTATTGCTCTAAAGTTTGTGTAGTCTTGTTCTTGAAGGAAAGTCTCCTTCTACCCCTTGATGTAGAGACTGATCTTGGCAGCATTAGTGTAGATGACAGCTCTCGTATTTAGGAATGGCCTCCCTAAGATGATGGGTGCCCTCTCCTCAGTACCAGCCTCTATCACCATGAAGTTTGCTGGAGCGTACAAGGTACCAACTCGGACACAGAGGTTCTTCAATATTTCCTTTGGGAAACTAAGTGTCTGATCACCATTGTGTTTGTGCTCGTAGATCCCGGTTCTTCACTTGGTGGAATCTGGGAGTTGTAAAACTCCTCCATGTTTTGTTTGAAGTGTACCTATTCATAGAGACAAGGCAGAGATCAAGTGCATGGGCCCTGTTGGTGGAAAACACCAACAGAACCAAAAGTGTATTTGTTCTTCTCTAACCTTAAGCATAGTGAGCAAGACAAAGTTGATGGATCATGAGTGTAGCATTTAAAACATTTGTTAGATTAGATGGCTCAACCTAATGGAAAGATAATCTATCTATATTTATGTTTTGTTTATATCTTCCAAAGATTGAATGTGCAATATTTTAGCTTATATGATTAGGAGTGTGGGATCACGAAGGTAGTACTAAGAACAAAGATTAAAGGACTAAACATGTTTAATTAATTGGGTTGATTAATTTGGAGCTACAAATCATACATGTTTGTCTCTTTATTTTATGTGAACGCTAGAACCAAGGAGAAGCTTATAAAAGTGATAGTCAAGTACCTTAAAATGTTACCTTACTTGAAGAGTGACGGTACAGTATCACCTTGTGGAAGCTTTCCTTTCTTAGCGGTTGTGCATCGTGTTTGTGGCACCCTCCATGGATCATCTCTTTATGATGAATGAGCTATGTCTTCCTTGTGCAAGTCATTAAATTTCATGTGTCTCCTTTATCTCCAATGTGAGTTTGTTTCTCAGGACTTCCCAGGTTGAAAGTTTTCCTGCAGGGGTTAGTCCAACAAAATATCCCATATCTACTATAGCATACTATCGGCTCAAAAATCAACCTAGACACCATGTCTAATTTGATTTAGAAGGGCATTTTAACCTAAGCACCATGCTTAATTTAAAATCCCTTGGAAGTAAGATCATCATTCCTAAACTAAGCACCATGCTTAATTAAGAGATAAATGAAACTATTCCAAACCTAGACATATACTAAAGCAAATAAAGGTAGCATGAGAGCATTTATAGAGATCTACTTAAGTGGAGATGAAGTAGTGTAATTAGTATTTAACAAATTGAGCATGTCTCAAAGGTAAGGACAACCAACGTAGCAACATGGCAAAAGATGTTATTATGTAAAGTACTCCCCCAAGCTTGAATTTTACAAAATTCAAGTTTGGATGAATTTAATTCAATGTTGCATGATGATTGGTGGGACATACCTTGTGCTTGTCATTCATCCGATCTTCTTGCTCCAACCCTAGAAAGGTTAGTGGCAAGAATACCCGAAGGAATATTTCTACAATTATCTTTATATGCTCAATACACAAGGCAATGTTGCAAATAATTAGAAGTTCATGTTACGATCTGATCAGTGCGAATTAAGCAATGGTTTAGGACACTAAGCAAATAATTAAGCAAATAATTAGAAGTGCTTGTTTTAGGACACTAAGCTTGTCCTTGGGAAACCATCAATCAACTCAACGAGATCTGCAATATTTATTATAGACATATGCATCGACAACCGCTCTTTTAAAGTTGTTATAAATAGAAAAGAAGAGAGGGTTGGAGATCTCAAATGTGGTAAGGATGGAGAGACCAATTGATTGGGGAGATGTTTTATATGAGCAAGGACTTGGTAAGATATTTATGAAATAACTTCCATGCTCACTGTTGTTTCTCCCATTCTCAAACTCCAAGGTTGATGAATATAGAGAATGCACATATGATGTATGATGTCATGATGAGGAGCCAAAGGAATATAAAACAAGGTATAGCATGAGCATAACTCCTAAGATTAAGTGAATCATGGATTAACAAGTAAGTGCATACTTCTTCACTGGTAGAGAGACTAAATAGACAAGTTAAACATTTCTAGCTACTCCTACTCAGCCACTGGTTTAGTAAACAAACCAACCAGTCACAAGTTTCAGCCATAACTCAAGCATCTTTTAACCAAACTAAGCAAGTAAGAACTTTCTGGAAAGCTTAGCAAATTGTCTTCAATTTATCTTTAGACATCCCAGCATGATTCCCAACCGAAATATGCTAAATCCTACAAAGTTGGCTGGCTGCTCTGGAAAATCCAGAGAGCAAGCACTTTGCAGCAGCTACTTGCATCATGCATAACTTTCAAACTGCTCAACCAAATATCATGAAATTTGGACACGAAGTAGATCAGGAAGTGAGCTACAAGTTTGTTGTAGACAAGTTTCCCAGAAAACAACATCTTCAAATAGTTCTTAATCATTTGCCATCAGCTGTACAGAAATGCTCTAGGAAAGGCAAAAATAGCCAAAAATAATACTTTGCGCATATTGAGAATGTATCACAGGGATAAACCAATTGCACCAATAGATAGAACATATCTAAGAAACACCATAAAACATCATGGCAAGGTCTAAAACTATTTCTATCATCACCTTTTCCATTTATTTAATTATTAAGGTGATTTAATGAACATATACTCCAAGTGTTCCAAAAATCCTAAGAAAATTACAGCAAGCTACTTAGGCTAACATAACATCACTGTAAAAGTTTCAGAACAATTGTACATACATATTGTGAGGTATAAAAATAACAAGCTAGTATAGGCATGCATAGCATAAATGTTAAACCTCATCAAAAAGTGTCAAACAACAGATTTCAGATTTTTCCTAGCTTTTTCTACATATAAGTACAACACTCAGCAAGTTTCATCTCAAAAGGGACTATGACATATTTATTAAAAATATCACAAGAAACTCCTATTTAAGCAAGAACTATTTTTAACTTCTTAACCAGGCTTCCAAAAATCATGATAAATTTATCAGAGCCTATTCATAACATAAGTAACAACTCTCTAAAATTGCATGGCCAGCAGATCAATAGATCTCAAGATATAATTACCCACTGAAAATCCAAGATTAATTTATATCTATTTATTCTGCAAAAACATGGCATGTTTCATATTTTTATTAACAACTAGACTTATGATGGAACCTAGCAAAATTGGAATCACCACATTTGGATCTCTAAAACTCCAGATATGAATTTTACAAAAACAGCACAGGATCTGTAACAACAGTGACCCAGGGGGGGTGAAACCGAGAGACTGACATCCGGGACCCACGCATCAGTGAGACGGGGACAGGGGAGATGCTCGTCGCCGGCGAAGCTTGACAACGACGAGGTCTCGGCCGGATCTAAGGGCACCTACGGATCTAAGGACACCTGGCCGGACACGCGGCGGCGGACGGTTTCTGACGAAACTGAATCGCGTGATTCAGTCGTCGCCAACAGTGACTGAAACTCGAACTTTGTCAACGTTTTACTCTCAGCTCAATCGGTGGTTTTGGCTGGGATTTGATCCTCTGGACAAAGCTACACGAGTTCTACAACTTTGATTACAAGATCGAAGCCTAACTCGGTCTGGATTTCAAACTACAAGGCTCCCAATCACCCTTGGTCGAAACTGCGTGATCCAATACTTAGCCAAATTCGGCTAAGTATGAAATCAGCCCTGATTTTTGGCTTGTGAGCAATTTTTGGATGTGTTCTAAGCATTTTCACAAAAAGTCATCTACATAACTTTTTTAGATTATGAAATTCTCTACAACTTTGTTTCAGGTGTAAAAGACATGCAAGGTCTCTAATACCAGTTTCATAAAACATCTTTGAAAAGAGGTCTAGGGGGGTCAAATAAGCCATTCTAGGTTTAACCCTAACCTAGGGGCATTTTTGGCCAAAACTTTCAACATGGACTTTGCTCCAAATGATATTCCAAACATGATTGAGGTATTTTGGAAGACAATGAATACTTGCAAGCATTAGTCACCCACTAAGGTTACTCAAAACAATTCATACAAGCAATATAATCACATGGTGCATATAGCAAATGGCATGTGATCATGGTATGATGCTCATGAGTGATTATGATGATGCTTATGTTGATGCAATGCTCATGGTTAACATGCAAGCTAACACTAGGAGTGTTACAGCCCTCCCCCCCTTACAAAAATCTCGTCCCGAGATTTGAAAGACGTACCACTTTTCGTAGAATGAGGGATAAGTTACTTGTAAATAGTCTTCCCTTTCCCAAGTGGCATCTCTCTCATTATGACGGTTCCACAAAATTCTAAAAAGTTTGATCACTCTTCCACGAGTCACTTGTTCTTTTACATCAAGAACTTGTACGGGCTTTTCTTCATAGGATAGGTCTGACTGCAACTTGATATCTCTTGTTTCAACTCTCTCTTCGGGCACACGAAGACACTTCTTAAGTTGAGATACGTGGAATACAGGGAAAATAGCTTTCATTTCGGGAGGTAGTTGCACTTTGTAAGCTACCTTACCACTCTTCTCAATGATTTGGTAGGGACCCACATACCTAGGGGCAAGCTTTCTTTTAACACCAAAGCGATTTACTCCCTTCATAGGAGATACCTTTAGGTACACAAAGTCACCTACCTTCAAACTCGATTGGCTTTCTTCTTCGGTCAGCATAGCTTTTCTGTCTAGCCTGGGCAGCTCTCATGTGTTGTTGGATCAGGAGAACTTGCTTTTCGGCTTCCTTGACAAAGTCAATTCCGTAGTACCTCCTTTCGCCGGGTTCGACCCAGTTTAGAGGAGTTCTACATTTGCGGCCATACAAAGCTTCGAAAGGAGCCATTTGGGTACTCTCTTGATAACTATTGTTGTACGAGAATTCAGCTAAGGGTAGCCACTTCTCCCATGCACCCTTGGAAGATATAACACATGCCCTCAACATATCCTCTAGGATTTGATTCACACGCTCAGTCTGACCGGAGGTTTGAGGATGATAGGCTGAACTGCGAACCAACTTTGTACCAAGGAGTGAATGTAGATGCTCCCAAAAGCGAGCAGTGAACTGAGGACCTCTGTCAGAAATAATAGTGCGAGGCACTCCGTGCAATTTAACTATTTGAGAGAAGTACAACTCAGCATAGTCGGATGGTCGGTATGTAGAGTGTACAGGAATAAAATGAGCTGACTTAGTCAAACGGTCAACAACCACCCATATGGAATTGTGTCCTTTTTGCGTAAGGGGAAGTCCAACAATGAAATCCATGCTGATCTCTTCCCACTTCCAACCTGGAATTGACAACGGTTGCAATAAACCTGCAGGTTTGAGGTGAACTGCCTTTACCCTGCAGCAAGTATCACACCTTGCGACATAAGCTGCTATCTCTTTCTTCATTTTGGTCCACCAGAAACGAGGTCTCAAGTCTTGGTACATTTTGCTACTACCCGGATGAATGGACAACTGGGAAGAATGAGCTTCTTCTAAAATTTTGTTGCGTAGGTCACGGTCTTTAGGTACAACTAGACGATTGTCAAACCACAGTACACCCTTCTCATCTACCCGAAAATGCTTGGTGTCTTGCTCTTGCATTTTTCTCTTGATATGAAAAACACCCGAATCAGATTTTTGGAGCTCTATGATTTGACTCTCTAATGAGCAACTGACTATGATGTTGTGCAGGACCACAGGATGCAATAAATTGAAGCCTTCCTCTAGGAGAGGTCTAACATGTTGTTTCCGACTGAGAGCATCAGCTACAACATTGGCTTTGCCTGGATGATAGTGCACTTCTAAATTGTAGTCTTTTATCAATTCCAGCCATCTTCTTTGTCTCATATTCAACTCGGGCTGAGTGAATATATATTTGAGGCTCTTATGGTCAGTGTAGATGTGACAAAGATTACCCAACAGATAATGTCTCTAGAGCTTCAAAGCATGTACAACTGCTGCTAACTCTAGATCATGAGTAGGGTAGTTGGCTTCATGTTTCCTTAGTTGCCGAGAAGCATAGGCAATAACTCGGCCTTCTTGCATAAGCACACAACCTAGGCCAGTGCCAGATGCATCACAAAAGACATCAAATGGCTTTTCAATGTCAGGCTGTGCCAGAACAGGAGCGGTGGTCAGCAAATGGCGTAGAGTGGTGAAAGCAACTTCACACTCCTCGGACCACACAAACTTCACATCTTTTTGCAGTAGCTTGGTCATAGGTTTAGCTATTTTGGAGAAGTCTGGAATAAAGCGCCGATAATATCCAGCTAGACCGAGAAAACTCCGGACTTCGTGCACTGAAGTCGGGGCCTTCCAGTCTAGAACCTCCTGCACCTTGGACGGGTCAACAGAGATACCCTCTTCGGATAAAATATGGCCTAAGAAAGGCACTTTCTTCAACCAAAACTCGCACTTGCTGAACTTGGCATAAAGCTGATGTTCTCGCAATCTAGTGAGTACAATCCGAAGGTGCTCCTCATGTTCTTGTGCATTTTCAGAGTATACCAATATATCATCAATGAACACCACCACAAACTTATCCAGTTCGGGCATGAACACCGAATTCATCAGGTACATGAAATGAGCAGGGGCATTAGTCAGACCAAAGGACATGACTAAATACTCATACAACCCATACCTGGTAGAGAAAGCCGTTTTAGGAATGTCTTCAGGTCGGATCTTGATTTGATGATACCCAGATCTCAGATCAATTTTGGAGAATACTTTGGCCTTGGCTAATTGATCAAACAGGATATCAATGCGAGGCAGTGGATACTTGTTTTTAATGGTCACGGCATTCAGCGGACGATAGTCTACACACGTACATAGAGACTTGTCCTTCTTCTTGACAAAGAGAGCCGGACAACCCCATGGAGAAGAACTAGGTCGAATAAGACCCTTCTCTAGGAGCTCTTGCAATTGCTTTTTCAACTCTGCCAATTCATTGGGTGGCATTCGATATGGCCTTCTAGAGATAGGTGCGGTACCCGGAATTAGATCAATTTTAAACTCAATGTCCCTGTCCGGTGGCAACCCAGGCAGATCCTCTAGAAAGACATCCGGAAACTCACACACTACCGAAATCTCTGCCACAGTGAGTGGTCTAATAGCATTAGTAGTGTGACGAATGTCATCGCTCTTGGGAAGTTGGACCAAGAAGGCTTCTTTGCTATCAGGCTCTCGCAACATCACTACCCTCGTGGAGGTGTCTATTAGTACCCCATTATTTTTCATCCAATTCATCCCTAAAATAACATCTATGCCCAAGCCCAGCAAAATTACCAGATTTGCTGAAAAGTTACGACCCTCAATAGCAATATTCACATCCTTCACTAATTGGTTTGTGGAAATTTGGTTACCAACAGCACTAATGCAAAATTTTCCACTATCAAGGTCAATGACATGTTGCCCATGCTTAGATGCGAATGCTTGACTCATAAATGAATGTGAAGCTCCAGAATCAAATAAGACAACTACAGGGTGTTGATTTACAAGGAACATACCAGCGGTGACTGCTTCACCCTCAGGGATTTCTTCAACAGTGGTGTAGTGCACACGACCTATACGGTTATTGCCTCCAGCTGCAAAATTCCTCTTGGGATAAGGGCAATCTCTCGCCCAATGACCAACTTGCTTACAATTGAAGCAGGGGCGGTTATCAGGAGGATTCTTGGGACTTCCTTGACCCGTGGCACCTCTTGGGAGAGCAACTGTGAAGGACTTGCGGACTCCCGTGTTCACATTAGACTTTTTCTGCGGCGGCCTGTACCTTGTCACAGCATTGGGTGGGCGATAGGCCGGTTTACTTGCCACAGGAGCCTTGGACTGTGAAGCACCTACCTCATAGGCCCTCTTGCGATTCTTGGACGCGGCATACACAGCATTGGAGTTCTCTTGAGTCAATGCATCACTCACAAACTCATTAAAGGTGGTACTCTTGTTACCAGCCATGTTCTTGGACAACTTGGGACCTAATCCCCTCTTGAAGCTAGCAAGCTTTTTGACTTCAGTATCAACCATCTCAGGAGCATAGCGAGACAAATTGTTAAAAGCATGAAGATACTCAGTCAAGCTTTTAGTGCCTTGCGTCAGATTCATGAACTCAGTGTGCTTGATAGTCATTAAGCCTTGGGGAATGTAAGTATTCCTGAAAGCAGTTGTGAACTGATCCCAGGTTACAACAGCATTGGCAGGCAAGCTGGTCCTGTAATGGCTCCACCAGACACCTGCTTTGCCCTCCAACTAGTGGGCTGCATATTCCGCCTTTAGTTCTTCGGTCACCCTCAGCAATCGGAACTTCTGCTCGAGAGTGTTGAGCCATTCATCAGCTTCTAAAGGTTCAACAGCCTCCTTGAAAAGTGGTGGCTTTGTGTCTTGGAAATCCTTGAAACTGCTATACTGATTTGCCTCTCCGCCTTGGCGGGCATGGCGACCACCCCGGTTCTACTGCGCCAAAGTTTGCATAGCCTCATTGAGCATATGCTGGCCCTCAACGAGAGCTGCCAATAGCTCAGTAGGTGTAGGCGGGGGAGGAGGTGGTGGCGGTGGCACCTCGTTGTGACCGGAGCGAGTATTGCGAGCCATCTGCAGAAGGCATACCAAGCGATTGTTTCAGACGACAGATATAATTGTCATGAACTTCAATTGCTGCCATACGGAATTTAATAAAGTAAATTCACATCAATTAAGGCGCAATAATCCATGCACAACAAGAGAATATCATCCACAACACTTGGTTATTCTCGCGATCATTCACAGCCACACTCCACAAATTTAAAGTCGCTGCAGAAATTTAATTAAGCTCAACATGAACATGGAGCATCACAAATGAGTGCATAGGGTTACATAGAGTCACTTCCACAACTTAAGTTTTACAGGAGGGGCACCATGGCCAAATACATAGAGTCTCAACTAAAATTCAGATTACATGTCCATTACATAAAGAGATGGGAACTGATACTTGATCATAGAATTATTGCTAGGCTACATATCTTCCTCAGATTCTCCATTAGAGATGATGCCATCACCCTGATCTTCCTCACTAAGAGCTTCTTCATGATTAACAGGGGCTGGATGTGGAATAGGATTTATGATATTATTTAAGCGATGGACATCTAACTGCAGCTCTGCAATCCTAGTAATCAGCTCTTCCTCTCTTATTTCAGCATGGAACAAGGCTCTAACTCTAGCAGCTTCTCTATTTTCAGCCAAGCGCATAGCCTCATCTCTCTCTCTAGTCATTTGCATCATGCGGGCTTGTGCTTCATTGCGCTCTCTAACTGCGTTTGCAACTTGATTGCGGCGGGCTTGCAAAGCGGTGTGATAGTTTTGGATTTCAGCTTGTGCATCCATAAAAGCCTTGCGATGTTTGCGCACTCGTTTGCGCAATTTGCGCTGCCCCACTTGAGCTCGTTGGAGCGCTAGCATGGCCTCTATGTATGTGTCCTGGCGTACATAGTGCAGCTTAAGTACCGCTAGCATGGCACTCATGGCAGGGCTAGAGCTATATCCTAGCAAGATTTCTCTCGTCTCTAAGGACTCATTTCCTATCTGAGATACAAATGTGTCAGTCACACTCACTCTGGGGATGGATTCCGCTGGGCCATTCACTAACTCATCACCAAACTCTTGACATATTTCTAGCAAAACCTCTAGGGCTGCTACTTGGGCACCCTCCCAAGGAGTTTGGCCATCACACTCAACTATCCAACCTAGCCACTGTGGGTTATTTGGACAAGGGGAAACTGTAATTTGGACATCTACCCAAGGTAATGCTCCTGCATGCTCAGACTCGGTCCAAGTGTACTTAGGTGGTTCCTCATATCCAACTGAACTTAGCACCCTCCACAACAAAGTAGGAGTGCCAAACATGTCCAGAAAAGTCTCACTTGCGTGCGGGGCTGCCATCTGTAGAAACACCACATTTGAGTAAGGGAGAGTAATTACAAGGAGAGATAAAGAATCATATTTTCAGAATTTTAATACCCAAGTATTGCATAAAAAAATGTATGAATGATTCATGATGCATGCACGTTCCACACGTCCTTCCCATTCCTAGAAGAAAGTTCTAGCGGTATAGTCGGTGGCATACATACGTGCACTCTTTGTACGCAACTATACGGTCTACACGTTTCGTTGTTAGGGTACCTGCAGAAAATTTCATTTCAGCCCAGCCCCACAATAGTATAAGTGCAGAAATGTAATTCCAAACATTAGCAATCAAGCTAGGTACTCCGATATATATTCCCGAACATATATCGCAGCACACTACCCATTTGGGATACACCCACACATACATCAAATATGTATACATGGCTGCACGTACTACCCACAATTAAGTACCTTCATATATACATGTGTGAAACATGTAAATATTCTAGTAACCACAGCTAACACTCCCCTAGACTAACGGTTGGACGGTCATGCCCTCACAGCTCACACTTACCGTAGCGTAGAGGCATATAGATCCATACATTACCACTCAAGCAAGTGGCATCCATACAATTTCACGCCGTATGGACGACGAAAGAAAACAAACAAGCTTACCATGGCGTAGAGGTATGTGATCCATTCATTACCACTTAAGTAAGCGGTATCCATATAATTACACGCCATATGGACGACGAAAGGAAAAACCCCCATGTTAGTAATATTAAGCCATCTAGAAGTCCTTATATGGGCATAAAGGGTATGACCACTGGCATGGTATAAGTTATCAAAACATTTTTAAAACAGCCCTACATATAGCCTAATTTTGCCAAATTAGCTTAGGAAAACCAAATTCATTTGTTTTTAAATACATCTATGATGGTTAAATGCTTAATCTTGCTCTGATGCCAGCTGTAACAGAACCGTCCAATTTATAAGAATTCAAGTGAATTAGCGACCACCAAAGGCAGTCAAGCCAATGGACTTGAACCCATATAAATCTGGTAGTCCGACGAAATCTCAAAAGACCTCGATTCAACCAACATACAACCAAGATCGTACATGATCAAGCATCACCATCACAGATTACAACATTCATCACAGAACATAGTTTTACAACACATCAGAGTTTAAAGTGGTCATTACAAACCATAGCAGTAGCGGAAACAAAGTAGTTTTGAAACAACACCAACTCAGTTTATATACATGCCAGTTCCATGGTCAAGTCCCAACAAATACACAA